>NW_019397128.1:54953-73195 GCF_000591075.1 Eurytemora carolleeae
GGGGGGGGGGGGGAGGCTACTGAAAAATGACCTACCCTGTCTTCAGGCATATGAGGATGGGTCTCCTCTTCCTCCGAAGATGAATCCTGAGCTTCCCCAGCCTCCTCGTCCATAAAGAAGGTTAGACTATTGTTAGCTTGACTCGGTACAGCAGACACGAACCTAGAAGAAAAATAATAACAAAAAGTAATTTAATAAAAACCTATTTTAATATTTTCCATAATATATATAAATACTGAAAAATCATAGAAGAACATCCCGCTCTATAAAACGTTTTTTACATCTTAAAACCTAATCCTAATTCTTTTATATGTCAAAATTTTTCTTGCATGAGATTCCTGAGTTCAAAATTTAAAAGTAAAGTTCTAACTAAGGTGGAAATATTTCTAAATATTTTAAGCGTGATTTGTTATTTTGAGCACTTAAAATACTTACTCACAATGCAAATTGTAAAAAAAAAAATTATTTCGGGGGGCTCCACCCTCTCCTCGCTCACAAGTTTCTCTTGGTGCTTCCCCCCCCACCATCACAGTTTTCTTGGGAGTTGACCCCCCTTTTCTTTTTGTCTCCCAGAGGTCATAACTTTAAAATTGTTAAGCCTTTTGGAAAGCACTGATCCTGACGCCGAATTTCAAGAATTTGAGTCTCGGCTTATATTTGCGACGCGGCTCAAATACGGTTGGTTCGACTTAAAATTGTATTCAATGTTTCAAGATTTAAACCGGTTTAAGGCGGATTTGAGCCACGACTCAAATTCATTAAATTCGGCCTCTGTTCTTATGTAATTTACAGATTTAAGTTATTTCCAAAATTTCCTCCGGCTAAAGAGAGATGTAAGTGTAAAAATGCTGTTAAGAAGAGGGGGGGGGGGGGGAATTTGATAAATTTGCCTGTTTGAAGTTTCTTGGTCGATCTGACTCTCATCAAACTTCCTTGTTATATTTTCCACATCACAAGCAACTTGACAAAAAGAAATTATATAAATATCAATACAAGCTTTTTTTTAGTATTTCTAAATTGATTTAGAACCTGCTTCAATTCCTCCCTCCAGTATCCGATTTAGTAAAGCTGTATCCGTATCATCGCAACTCATGATTTGTCTGTATAACAAATTTAAACATAAAAAAACATGAAAGGCCAAAAGAAAATTCTGAAGTTCTACAAATCATATGGCACTTGCCAAACAAAGCACAGTAACTAAAATCGACAAAATTTGTTACCCCCCACCTCATAACTTGTGTACACAGATAATTACATTTTAATAAATGCAGGGTCGTAAACCATTATTTTTTTGTAAATTAAGTCTTTTTTGTTAATTTTTGGGTCGCATTTTAGTGGATTTTAAAAAATAGAATTGTTTTAAGTACGTTTTTTAAACTCTGACATAAAGTTAACCCTTGTAAGTTTCCACAAAAATTAAAAATCCGTATCGGTTCTGTCGTTATCACGTTAATTGAATAAAAAATTTTAAATATTTAAATAAAAAACAAGCAAAGTATATAGATAGATGACTACTTTATTTCAGGCTGAAGTTTTTAAACTTCATGCAGTACAGTGATACAGAGTTTATGCTGGGTCCTAATCTCAACGTGATCATCGGACCTAACGGGTCCGGAAAATCAACCATAGGATAGAGAATTGAATAATTAATATGAAGAAATGAGTGTAAAATAAGGACGTCTATTTAGGTTAACAGTCAGTTAAAACTATGTTGTTGTATTATTCAATAATTAAATGAGATATATTTGTTTTTCTAGCTTGCTTTACAGGAAAACTACTATTCTGATTGTTTTTCAGAAAAAAAACCTGAGTCCCGTGGTGAATAGAAAATTCTACTCTATATACATAATCACATGCAATTACGTCTACTGTTCCTTCTACTAAAATATTAAAAAATCTATTTTTCAGGAACCTTATTATTTGATTTTTCGAACAGTAATTGACGATTAAATTTTGATTATTAATTCTGGTTTTGATAAAGTGAACGGAATATGTATCGGTTTAGCTGGAAAGCTCAGTGTCCTGGGCCGGGCAACAACTCTAGCTGATTATATCCTGGTCGGACAAGAGGAGGTAAAAAAAGAAGATTGAAAAAAAAAATAAGAAATTATTTTGTAGGGAAGGGGGGGGGGTTAAAATAAGATTTCTATGGGCATATTTTTTTCCCTAATAGTACTTTTACTCCTGAAGTTTATTTATTTTTGTCTTAAGATAATTTATTATCCTCATTAAGCGATAAACCCCTTTTGTTAATTGTCAATTTGAAGATTTCATATCAATAAACCATTTTTTTAGTGAAAGAACGTTTCTTTTTTTTCAATTTTTACATATTAGCTTTTATAAAAGATCATTTTTACATTTTTAACTGTTATTTAATTTTAGAAAATATTATTTAGGCAACAATTGAGATAGAACTGTTCCAGAAGAACGGAAAGAATCTGGTCATTCGTCGGAACTGGAATATATCAGGTTAATATTAGAAAACTTGATAAACAAGACGTTATTTAGAATTTTAAGGTTTACTTAAACCGATTTAGGAAGATATATCGAATAGCTTTCAATTAATAGAGAAACGCGTTAAATTAACGCTGTTTTCTAAGCCTGTAAACATAAAAGAACCTGGCGGGAGGGGCCAGTGCTTAAGATCCGGATCCAAAGGGGCAAACTATCAACTAAAACATTAAAAAAAAATTTACTCTCAAACCCAAAATTTAAAATTAAAATTAAATGGATCCTAAGCACTGCCCGAGCCCCCAAGAAATATTGGAATACGGAAATACTAATAAAATAATTTTGTACAATTTTGTTTTGATCTGTTAAAATAGCTTCTAAAAAAAATGTTTAATAAACAGGAAAGAATGTTTGGAGTATGGACGGGAAGAAAGTATCTGAGAAGGAGGTGAAGGAGAAAGTTTCAAAACTAAGGATTCAAGTCGACAATCTTTGCCAGTTTTTGCCACAGGTTAGATTCAATCTTTGCCAGTTTTGCCACAGGTTAGATTTAATCTTTACCAGTTTTTGCCACAGGTTAGATTCAATCTTTGCCAGTTTTTGCCACAGGTTAGATTCAATCTTTGCCAGTTTTTGCCACAGGTTAGATTTAATCTTTGCTAGTTCTTGTCCCAGGTTAGATTCAATCTTTGCTAGTTCTTGTCCCAGGTTAGATTTAATCTTTGCTAGTTCTCGTCACAGGTTAGATTGAATCTTTGCTAGTTCTTGTCCCAGGTTAGATTTAATCTTTGCTAGTTCTTGTCCCAGGTTAGATTTAATCTTTGCTAGTTTTTGTCCCAGGTTAGACTTAATCTTTGCCAGTTTTTGTCCCAGGTTAGTTTCAATCAAATAGGTTCATGATTACAAGAATTGGGAAGGACACGGTTCATGATTTCATGGTTTGTTTAGGACAAGGTTCATGATTTCATGATCTGTTTAGGACAAGGTTCATGATTACATGGTTTTTTTAGGACAAGGTTCATGATTTCATGATCTGTTTAGGACAAGGTTCATGATTTCATAATATGTTCAGGACAAGGTTCATTATTTGTTTAGGACAATGTTCATGATTTCATAATATGTTCAGGACAAGGTTCATTATTTGTTTAGGACAATGTTCATGATTTCATAATATGTTCAGGACAAGGTTCATTATTTGTTTAGGACAATGTTCATGATTTCATAGTATGTTCAGGACAAGGTTCGTTATTAATTTAGGACAGTGTTCACGATTTCATATTATGTTCAGGACAAGGTTCATTATTTGTTTAGGACAATGTTCATGATTTTATAATATGTTCAGGACAAGGTTCATTATTTGTTTAGAACAAGGTTCATGATTGCATGATTTGTTTAGGACAAGGTTCATGATTTCTCGAGGCTGAATAACAAGGGTCTTCTGGACAATACTATAGATGCTGTTGGAGATACCGGACTCAAGGAACAGCATCAATTTATTATTCAAGATGAATAATTAAGAGACTGTAAGCCTAATTTCAAAGGCAAAACTGGCAATGTCCGATTTAGAACGGTTTCGTTCAAATCTTTGTTTGATCAAGTATGACTTAGAGATATCAATGATTTTTTTCTCAAACTGTTTGTTTTCAGTAGGGGGTTCTCCGCAAAAGTCACTTGCGCATTTCTTGCTTGAAAGAAAGACTGGAGAAATTATCCGAATTTTTGAGTCAGAAAAACAACATTATCTTCATTATCAGATTAAGGTTTCATAGGTATCATTGTAAATCAGGCATTGTCATCTTTGCCCTGAGGTTCACTTAAATCAAAATTAAAATTCTCGGACATAAAATAATCTGAACCCATTATAATATTGGCTAAGACATAGTTTTGTCATATTTGATATTTCCTACTTGTATTTCGGGGATCATTGACACGGGTGAATACTGTATATTTGTAAGAATTATTCCCCCACCCTGGGAGGGGGGAGGGGGTCAAAAGTAATGATTTTTGGAGATCTAGAGAGGGGGGGGGGAATGAAAAATTGTACATGGTAAAGCATGTTTCTTCTTTCTTTATACTTTTCCCACAAATTTGTTTATTTTCTGCTTAAAATCATTTATTTTCCCAAATTCAGCAAAAACATGAAGAAAAAAATTTGGTGCTGGGGCAGGAAAAATTATTTCAAAGATGGGGGGGGTGATTTTTCAATAAAATATATATCCCTGATCCTTGATTATTTACTTTGATGATTGCGGCAGGAGAAACACAGGGAACTCAAGGAACTTCAGAAGGATTTGACAGAAGGAGAGGAAATACATAACAGGTTAAACAAAATTGATTTTTTTAAATAATCATCTTTGTAACTCTGTTTACCCAAAAATTTATTT
The DNA here is from genome assembly GCF_000591075.1 of Eurytemora carolleeae. Lineage (NCBI taxonomy): Eukaryota > Metazoa > Arthropoda > Copepoda > Calanoida > Temoridae > Eurytemora > Eurytemora carolleeae. The sequence goes on from NW_019397128.1 coordinate 59,789, forward strand.
ATTTCCCCCCCCCCCCATTCAATAATAATTTTCAATAATGGTGAATGATTTTTAGGGAATATACACCCCTGAATAAATAAGAGTTTTTACGGTAAATCCTGAATTCGGAATCTGAGTAAATAAATAATTTTTCGTTTCAAACAATTTCACATTTCACAGTTAGAACATAGATTTGTCATCTTAAAAAATTGTTAAATATCCTTAATAGCTGTAGATTTGAGTGGAAGGCCAAAAAAATTCGGAATTTTTGAAGAAAGGTAAAAGTACATTGCCAGGGGTAAATATTTTCTAGAATAATTTTGTTTCTTAGATCTAAGGTTTGTTAGGGTTTTATTCGCTGAATTTGGGAAATTAATGACTTTTCTGTGAAACAAATAATCTTTTGGGTTAAAAAAGTACTGAAACCCCTTCAAACCTTGCCTTTTGATGTCCAACTTTTAATTTTTTTTTATCCACAGAGCATCGAAAATCACCTTTGAAAATATTTACCAATCGCTAATTTTTTTTTTATTGGTTTTTAATCTTTTTTTTACAGGAAGGTTCAGATCCTAGGAGAGAAGATCGAACAGTGTGACAAAATGGAAGAGGAAGTAAAGGTAGAATTGGATGTACACCCCCCCCCCCCCCCACCCCTCTCCTAGGGGTGCCCCTCCCCTGGAAATATCTTTTTAAAAAAGTGACAAATTTGGCGAATTTTTTAAGTGTTATGATGACACAGAGCTGAATTACAAATTAATTTTGCAAATGTACTTTAACCCAGAGTTTTCTCCAATTTCGGTTTTGTTGATCAAAATCTTTAAAAAAATAAACATTCTTGTTCTTTTTAAACTTTTTGTGTTCCATTTCGTAGAGACCTCGACACCCCCCCCCCCCTAGCCCACTACCAATCAAATATCAAACTAACCAAGGACAATCCTTGCTTAAAATCAAGTTTTTTAAAGAAAGAATTCAGGTTTAAGAAATTAAGAATTCTGTAAAGGACAGCGCCACCTCTCTCTCTCTTCTCTCCCCCCCCCCATGTCATGGAAAAGGAGAAGGGGGGGCTAATTTGTCAAAACTTGGTAAATTCTTTTTTTAATACCCATTAAGTTACTGTCATAGTATCCACTTTGGTCAGGCATTCGAAGAGAAGCGTAAACTGTTGGAGAAGATAGAATCCTTGTCCAAGAAGAGAGTCTGGAGTGTATTCGAATCTTCCAAGTTCTCCTGCTACGAGATCAATCAAACTTATAAGAAAGCAAAGGTACACGATTAACATGAAAAAATAATGTTTTTTTTAAACTTTAAAATCCGTTGTAGCAGTATTCGTCGATTTTTTTATTTCTAAACTATGAATTAAAATTTGTAATATTAGGCTTTGTGTCTCTGATTGTAATATTAGGCTTTGTGTCTCTGATTTTTTTTGTTAAAATTGATGGATTTTGAATTTTACTGGCCACAAACCTTCCTTGGTTCATTTGGATTGTGGAATGTAGATTTTGAGTTATCACAATTTGGCCTGATCGGATTATCTGTTTTGACGTTAATTGGAGGCTTAAAATACAAGGCAAAATTTATATTAAAGGTTTAACTTCTGATGTTGAATTTTAGTTATGGAGCTAAACTCATAAACCTGATACTTAAAGAAATATAATTTGTTGAATTTTCAAACTGTGACCAATGGAGACTGGGTTAGAGTTAACTCCCCTGAGCTAATCTCGGGAGTCAAAGACGATTTTAACTCTTTAACTAATTTATTCCATTCACAAGTTCAGGGCTCTGTTAAAATTATATATCTATTGTTATGTACATTATCAACTGTATTGATTGTAGGAGACGAAAGATCGAAACGAAGAGGGTTTAAAACCTCTGAAACTTGAAGTAAATGAGCTGAAGAAGAAAATTGAGAAGATGACTAATGCTAATGTTACAGACTCGGAAACTATCAAGGTAAAACGATTTGGTATTTATTTAGGAATATTTCTTTTATTTAAAAAAAAAGCAATGAAGTTTTTAACATCTCGTTTTCATTAATTAAACAAAACAAAGAAAAAATATTTATTTTCTCATCAACAGACCCCCCCCCCCCCCCCGGGGCCCTAGTGAACTCTACATAGACTCATACCTAATCTAGGAGTGCACGAACAAGGCCAAGTTCCAGAGCCAGAGGATTGAAGGGTTTGAGAGGGAACTGGAGAATATTCAAGATCAAGCTGTTCATATCCGAAGGAACCATTTAAATCCATATTTTATCAATTAAAAACCCTTAAAGGGACTGTAAGCGTAATTTCAAGTGACCCTCCATGCAGAGATGGCAATTTAGAATTTACCCTGAAAAGCTTTGTCTGATCAAGTATTAATTTAACATCCCAGTTCATTTTTTTAACTCTTTATTTTTAGTTGAGGTTTCTTTGCAAAAGTGACTCGCGCATTTCTCGCCTACAAGAAACATTGGAAAAATTATCAAAACTAAACACCTTGAGTCTGAAAAAACTTCCACATTTTTTAATCAGATTAAGGTTTCAAGGGTACCGTTGTAAATCTGGTATCGCCATCTTAATTGCATGAAGGGTCACTTGAAATTACGCTTACAGTCCCTTTAAAAGGATTATTGATGAAACAAGTGATCCACCATTAAAAAAGTTGCATCTAAGGTTTAGCAAGAAAAAATTGAGATATCCATTTTTTCCTTTTTGAAGATTGATGATATTATAGTGGGTTTCCTCTTAAAAAGGGAATTGTGGATTTACATAGCTCGAGTATAGAAAAGGGAACAATTAAAGAGATATCAAGATATTTCCTTTTTGTCATGACCTTAAATAAAATAAATTTTTTTATTTCTTAAAAAAATGAATTCGTTTCGTTTTTGGATCTAATTAAATCAAATTGTTACGTACTTAAAATTTTGTAGAAAAAAAAATGAATTTCTATTTTTAAATTTCATGTTTTGGATTGAATAGACGAGAGAAAGAGAAGGAGGAAAGCATTGAGAAGTATCAAAGAACGATCAGGTTTGTAGAGAAAATTATTCATTTGTTATACTTCTAATCTAACCATTTCTTTGTTCTATATATTTTAATATAAATGCTCTTATCTTATTCTAAACTATTCAGGGAGCTGAAATATCTCTTGAGTCTTAAATATTAATGTTTATGGAGCATAAGGCTAAAATATCAATGTTTATGGAGCTTGAGGCTGAAGTATCAAATGTTTAGGGAGCTAGCTTGAGACTGTAATATCAATGTTTAGGCTTTAATATCAATGTTTATGGAGCTTGAGGCTGAAATATCTATGTTTAGGGAGCTTGAGGCTGAAATATCAATGTTTAGGGAGCTTGAGGCTGAAATATCAATGTTTAGGGAGCTTGAGGCTGAAATATCTGAGAGTGGTGAGGATGAATCTCTTCTGCCGAGAATAGAACAAGCTAAACAATTGACCAAGGAACAAAACAAACTTTAAATATTTTAATAATTAAAATGTTTAATTTAAAATTTAAAAAGTGATCATTGATTAGCTCTTGATTCGGATTTGTGATAATTTAAAATGTTGTCGAAGTAAATGGCTTTCAGGGGATTACAGAGTATTTTCCTATTTGACAGCCACTGAACTCACGCTTTATATTCAGGCTGTTCCACGAAACATGACTGTAGAAGGACGAATTGAAAGTCGTCTTTGTTTTTAACAATTATGTTACATTTATTTGTAAACCTAATTTTGGAAGTAAAATTTTAAAGTTAATATTCACAAAATTCTAATAGGCTTGGCATTTCCAAAATGTGGTCTGCCTTTTTTGTGGTGGTAATAATATTAGCGGAGTTGTGAAGAATTTGGTTCATATTTCGTCAATTTTGGTTTTATTCAATAAAAGTGAAGTCTGAACGAAATGCTTAATATCTCCAGTAATATTGACAGTTAAAAAAAAGGCAGACTACATTTAGGAAATGGCAGGACTAGGAAAATTTTATGATAAATGGGAAAAATAGGTTGACGACTGAATGTCACAAACAAGTTCAAAGTTCTAAGACGACTTCAAGTCGTCTTGTTACTGTCATGTTCCGTGGGACACCCTGTACAAAAAATTGTAGTTCCCATCAGCATCATTCGTCATCCAACCAAGATCATGGATAAATGAAATATTTGTTTTGTAACTACAGGACGCTGCACGCAAAGTAGAACTAGAGAAGAATAGTTACAGCGAGAAAAAGTATAAAAATTATAATTTTTTTGTATTTTTATATTTTTGTTATGTCAACCTCTCTTCAAGAATTCACGACGGGACTTAAAGGGACTGTAAGTGGAATATCAAGATTGTTCTATTCTCAAGGACACCCTTTGAAAGCTTTGTCTGATAACGGATGACTCTGATATTTTGAAATCTAATTTTCAATTGTTTTTTTTTTTACAAAAGTGACCAGCGCATTTATACTGCAAGAAACTTTATAGGAATTATCAGAAACGACTCCTTTTAAACCAAAAACAGACGATATCTTCCACAATATTGTTCAGATAAAGGTTTCATTGTGAATCGGGCATTTCCATCTTTGCATTACGCTTAAAGTCTTTTTAAGAACACTAAGGTTTGAAATCAATGTGCTTGAAGCTGATTAAATATAACTAACCTATTTCAAGGTTTGAACTCGGTGTACAAATGCTGATTAAATATAGCTGACCTATTCAAAGGTTTGAAATCAGTGCGCTTGAAGCTGATAAAAAATAACTAACCTATTCCAAGGTTTGAACTCAGTGCGCTTGAAGCTAATAAAATAAAATAAAACTAACTAATAACAAGGTTTGAAATCAGTGAACTTGAAACTGATTAAATATAATTAACTTATTGCAAGGTTTAAAATCAGTGTACTTATAACTGACTTATTCCAAGGGTTGAAATCAGTGCGCTTGAAGCTGATTAAATACATATTACATATTCCAAGGTTAAAATCAGTGTAATTGCGGCTATTTGAATATAACTAATATATTTCAAGGTTTGAAATCAGTGCTTGAAGCGAATTAGATTAAGTAAATTGAAGCTGATCTAATAAAATATATATCTAACATATTCCTAGGTTTGAAATCAGTGCACTTGAAGCTGACCAGCGCAGATGCCGCGACGAGCTCCGTCTTCTTGAAAGCGTGGATATGCGTAAACTTGAGATTCTCAAAGCAAAGTGCCAGGATGCTTACAAGGTCTATATTTTTAAACCGAAAATCATTGATAATGAAATAATAATAATGTAAAGTCCTTATCGTTATTAGTTTAAAAGTAACTGGACCCATCATCTAACTGAAATGTATGCCACAAGAGAGGTGGCCTGTCTGAAACACAAACTTTATTATTATATTAAATACAGTTAGGACCAGAAAACTGGAATTGGAAGACGACATTAATTAAGAGTTTTTGATGTCAAGTTTCAATGCTAAAAGAACGTACTAAATGACTTATTAAGTGAATTGGGTATTATTACATTGCACTCTTACTGTGTTTAATGTACATAACTTGAGTCTAAAAGTCGTCTTCCTATTGCAGAGTTTTCTGGTTCTCACTNGGGGGGGGGGGGAGAGAATCACTTGAATTTAGTTGACAGTCCCTTTAAACTTAGGCGATTGAGTGGTTGAGGAGCAACAAGGACTCCTTCAAAGCTTCAGTTTACGAACCATTCATCGTCTGCGGGAACGTGATAAACCCCGACTACGCTATCTATATCGAGAACAGCATCGCGCTCAAGGATCTCACCATATTTTTCTTCGAGGACGTGGAGGACTTGAACAGATTCCTCAACCAGACTAGATCAGTCATGAAACTGGAGAGGGTCGGAGCTGCTCTGGTTCCCTCCCGGAGCGCGGATGAGTTCATTGCTCGGACTCCACCGGAGCAACTTCAGGGTTACGGGTTGATTTCCTATCTCAAGGAGATGGTTCAAGCTCCAGATAAAGTTCTAGCTTACATGTGTCAGCAGGTGAATAAATTAGGAACTTAACCTGTTTACGAGGAAGACGACTGTTAGACTTAATATTGAAAAATCCATGAACACATCAAAACTTCTAAAACCTAATAAAATCTTAACGTGACAGTTATACGGGCATACAATTACACATTTCATCATGGATAGAAAACTTTTAAAACCTAATAAAATCTTCACGTGACAGTTATACGGGCATACAATCAAGCATTTAATCATGGAAAAAAACTTTTTCATGGGCCGGGAATGGGGATGTCTAATCTAAAATTTAATAATGTCCATTTGTTAATTCTAGCTTGGGAACCCAGATTTACTGGGAAACTAGATGTTCCCTATTAATCAACCCTCTCAACCTAGCACTTTTAAACCAAGCCAAGAACATTCCCGTGCTCCTACCGAGTTTCCCAATAAAATCTAAGGCAAATTGATCCACAGGTTCTAGAGTTAGGATCGAACATAAAAACAAACAAACAAACGGAGATTTCCACTTATATACACACTACACATTGTATTTCTAATGGTTTCTCTTTTTTAAATCTTTCGATATTAATATAAACACAAAGTTCAATTAGATTAATCTTATATTTTTAAATTCTACAGATTGGGACATTTGAAAAAACATCTAAATGATCTCAATTCTAGATTATTGCTCAAGATCTCCTCAAATTGAGCTCAATTTTTCTGAGAACAGGCTATAGTGCTCGGCGCCGGAGGTGATGAACAGTTTTCTTTACATTTTCTGATTCCAGAGACTCCACAGTTTGTTTCAGATCGTCAATATGTGTATGAGGAATCCTTCCTAAGCTCTGCAAACGAAGTGGTTAAAAGATAAATTTAACAACAGTGTTATCAGCCGAATGATGGATCACCCCTGGCCAGCAAAGAGTCCAGATATGTAGCATTTGAACTTGTGATGCCAAGGGGTTTCAAGGGACGAACTAACATTGGTGCTCGGCGCACTATAGCCAGAAGAATGGAGCTCAATTTGAGGAGAACTTGAGCAATCACAAAGTATTCTTGAATGGAGATCATTGATATATTTTCTCAAATGTCCCAACCTGTAATTTTTTGTGAAAATCCGCGAATTATTTTTGTTTTGTTTTACGATGTACACAAAGAGAACATTGTTCACAATTAAGTTAGAAGATGGGCGCGAAGCGCCCTCTAAGGCTAGAAAGACCGAAACCTTTTTAACTTTTTCTGTTTAACTTGTAACTCTCAAATGAGGAAATGGAGCACTCATCAATCTGTCCTTGTCCATCTATAAATCCTCATTGTATATTTCATTTGAGTCTTCTATTTTATGTCAGGGTAACAGTAATTGGTAACAAACTATAATAGTATACCTAGCATTGATAAACTCAGATTTGGCAAACTTACGACATTTTGGCCTTTATAATTTCTGAAAATATTAAACTTAGAGAATGCAAGTTTAGCAAATAAACTATAAAAACCAACATTCTAAAAGTCTGAACATGGTTTTATCAATTAAGTAAATTGCGAAACAAGACCACTGATTCTGGAGTATTGCAATCGCAGAGCTTAGAAGAGTTCCTCATACATGCAGATATTGACGATCTGAAACAGACTGTGGAGTCTCTTGAATCAGAAAATGTAAATAAAACTGTACATCACGTCCGGCGCCGAGCACTATAGCCAGTTCTCGAAGAATGGAGCTCAATTTGAGGAGAACTTGAGCAATCACAAAGTATTCTTGAATGGAGATCATTGATATATTTTCTCAAATGTCCCAACCTGTAGAATTTAAAAAATATAGGATTCAAACAGTTTAACTTTGTGTTTAAATTAATATAAACCGCTTTAAAAAAAACTAACCTTTAGAAAGACACTACATATACTTGTTTTATTGAAAAATCCACAATCATGCTGCTGAAGAACCACAAAACACAGTGTCCAGCAATAAACTATATTAAATAAACAATAGAAAATGTTCTGAACTTATTTTAGGAAGATATATACATATATCCATAGACACAGTGTTTCGTCCATTAAGACTCATCCGTTCTTGATTTTGTAGTTGGTGGGGCTTGAACAATGACCTTGGATTATGGATCAAATACGCTATACATATATATAGATAACCCTGTTTAGTACCAACTACACAACACTGCTGTATTTCCCCCCTCCTCGGAGAAGCATAGCGACCAGATTTATCAGCAATTTGGAATTTCTAAGTATTTCTTCGGAGTTAAATGTCTGTCGGTCAGCCGGTCAGCGTACTCCGGCAAACCATCTACTCAGACAACGGAGATACGTTCTCAGAAAACCCTGGGGGCCAGCTTAGATCAGGTAATCTTTCATTGTTCGTAACTTTTGATTTAAACGGACTGAATTAAGTCGGTTTTATTGGATAACATATTTTGTTCATAAGTTTGCATGTCTGATAAAGTTAAATGAAGAAATATGAGTTTTAAGGGCCTATGATCGTTATTTCAAGTGACCCTCCATGCAAATATTGCAATACCCTGTAACCTAAATTTGATCAAAAATGCGGAAAATAACGTCGTTTTTCCTACTCGAATAGTGTTAAATTTTCTTTAATTTCTCATGTGTTTCTTATGAGCAAGAAATGCGCAAGTCGCTTTTGAAGAGATACCACAAACCAAAATAAACAGCACTCAAAATGTTTCTAATTCATACTTAATCAAACAACGCATTTAATTTTAAGGGTACCGATGTAAATCGGACATTGCCATCTTGGCATGGAGGGGCACTTGAAGTTACGCTTACAGTCCCTTTTAGTACTTGAACAAAATTTAAGTTTGTTCTTTTCTTTCAATGGTTACCAACTCATTTCGCAAATTAAAAGTTGTAAGATTTAGATTTAGATTTAGATTTAGATTTAGATTTAGATTTAGATTTAGATTTAGATTTAGATTTAGATTTAGATTTAGATTTAGATTTAGATTTAGATTTAGATTTAGATTTAGATTTAGATTTAGATTTAGATTTAGATTTAGATTTAGATTTAGATTTAGATTTAGATTTAGATTTAGATTTAGATTTAGATTTAGATTTAGATTTAGATTTAGATTTAGATTTAGATTTAGATTTAGATTTAGATTTAGATTTAGATTTAGATTTAGATTTAGATTTAGATTTAGATTTAGATTTAGATTTAGATTTAGATTTAGATTTAGATTTAGATTTAGATTTAGATTTAGATTTAGATTTAGATTTAGATTTAGATTTAGATTTAGATTTAGATTTAGATTTAGATTTAGATTTAGATTTAGATTTAGATTTAGATTTANCAGTGCAGGTATTAGTTCAGTTAAACTGTCAGCAGTGCAGATATTAGTTCATTTAAACTGTGAGCAATGCAGGTATTAGCTCAGTTAAACTGTCAGCAGTGCAGGTATCAGTTCAATTAAGCTGTCAGCAGTGCAGGTATCCGTTCAGTTAAACTGTTAGAAGTGCAGGTATCAGTTCAGTTAAGCTGTCAACAGTGCAGATATCTGTTCAGCTAAACTGTTAGCAGTGGAGGTATACGTTCAGTTTTTTCATTATCTGAAAACAACTTTCTTCAACTGTTTTCTTCAGTGTCGAACTCGAGAGACGAAGGAAGGAACAAAGAGAGTTGGAACAGCAGAAGAACCTAGTCGCCAAGAATACCGCCATGATTGAAAATCAAAGACGACATCTCAGGTTTGTTGATAAATTCATCGTGCGCAGCGCCAACTCAATTGTATTTTTTGTTGTTGCCGAATTTGGACCTTTTTTTGGAGTGAATGACTTTTGAGCCAAAAGTTTTTTTTGATTCCCAAACCTTAGAAAAAGATTTAATTAAATCTACAATCTATTTAAATTTGATTTTGACATATTTTACGGATTTTACCGGTTTATTTGCGCATTTTTTATTTTTTATTGAAATCTTAACCGTGAAGGGAAGCGATGTCGAACGAGGAAGAGGAGAGGGAGAAGATTGAGCTGGAGGAGAAGAAGAAGAAGTCCATCAGTAACATGGTGAAAGCTGTTGAGCTTCTACAGCGAAGTATACAGGAAAGCTGTAGAGCTAGAACTCAGAAGGATCTGAAAGCTCTCTTGGTTTTACCCTTGAAGAAATCTCTTGATAGTAAGGAGGAGAAGATTGCGAATCTGAGGTAACTCTTTTCTTGTAGAAACAGCTGAACCAAGTGCAGGCCCATGGCTGATGGGTTTGTACCCAGTCAGAAGCCTCAAAAATACCTAGATTTTTAAAGAACAAAAAAACGGAATTATAAGTTTCCGCGTTTTTATGGACCCCACCCATGAGTGTCCATAAGAAAGTTCAGCCTATTCGGTCCAGCTGTTTGGCCGGCTATTGGTGACATGTATATGTTCGAATTAAGACCTTGTATTTTAGGCATTACATTTGTTCATGATGCTTTCACGAAATTTAAAAGGGGGGGTTATAAATCCTTTCCTTCATTCCACCAAATCTTCTTAAGTTTACAATCTCCAAATCTTTTCTTGTTTTCTTCCTTTTTGCAACTCGACTTAATTTGCTTTAAGAACTAGGGATTTGATTAACTACACCATTTATATATGTATTTATATCTTTGTGTGTGAATAAATCTTTATAATAATAATATAAAATCTGCCACAAATTTTATTGGAGTTTATAAAATCTACCACAAATATTATGGGAGTATATAAAATCTGCCACAAATATTATTGGAGTATATAAAATCTGCCACGAATATTATGGTAGTATATAAAATCGGCCACAAATATTATTGGAGATTATAAAATCGGTCTCAAATATTATTGAAGTATATAAAATCGGTCTCAAATATTATTGGAGTATATAAAATCGGTCTCAAATATTATTGGAGTAAATGAAATAAGCTAGAAAATTAGGTTTTACATCTGGCAGAAATTACTAAAAAATATTTGACTGAATCCCTGGTTGAAGGGAGGCGAAGAAAACTACAGGATTGAATAAGGGAGCTAAGGATAAACCTCCGCAGGAAATACAGGATTATTGGGATCAGGTATATTACTCACGAATATTTTTTTACAAGTTTTTTCTTTATTTTAAAAAAAACTAGAGGTACAAGATGTAAATTTTATTATTTAATTCTATTTCGTTAAAAACACATCTTTAGACACTTGTTATTTCCTGTTATGAAAAATGAAGTGACAAATAAAGTGCAACAATACAGTACTATTCTAAATAATCCAGAATAATTTTAATTAATTAAAGACTCGTCTTTGACCTTGGAATAAGAATAAATTAGGTGCCCTATGATGAATGCCGCAAACTATTTACACGATTAAAAGACGACTTTTAATTCTTTAATCGATTAATACAATTCCGGTTTATTTAGAAAATCAACAAAGAAAATAAACAAAGAGTACAAATCGTAAAACCTCACTTCATTATTGATTTGATTTGATTTGATTTGATTTGATTTGATTTGATTTGATTTGATTTGATTTGATTTGATTTGATTTGATTTGATTTGATTTGATTTGATTTGATTTGATTTGATTTGATTTGATTTGATTTGATTTGATTTGATTTGATTTGATTTGATTTGANTAAATGGATTTTAAAATTGAGTTTGAGGCTGGATTCCCGGATAGCGTGGACGAAATTGATCAGTTATCTGGACGATTAGAAGCTCAAGCAGCCTGTGCAGACAACATTAATCAGTAAGTTCTTCTTAAAGGGACTGCGCGTGTATTTTAAAGAGATCCTACATCGGATAAAAATTTGGAAAATGCCCTCGTTTTCCTTATTTAATTTTGATAATTTCTACTTAAGTCACTTTCGCAGAAAACCCGCAAATAAAAATTGACAATTTAAAGAAACAAACACATTGATATCTAATTCATACTTGATCAGACAACGCTTTTAAGAGTACCGTTGTAAATCCTTGAAATTACGCTGACAGGCCTTATTTGACAGATCTAAACTAGGTTTCCTATCTCCTTGTAGTTAAATTAAACCGTGGAACACAGCCAACCCTGCCGGTCCTCAGCTCCCCCTCAATAGAAAAATGTAATCCCTCACTTGGACAAAATCCTGTGTACGCCCCATATCTCAACAAATTATTTACAAAATCCCTAAAAATCTCATCTTAGAGATTTTGGACTCCTGTTTTTTTGCGTAAATCTATGTAAATCTTGATTATAAAAGATTTGAAAAAAGTTAATTTGGAAATTCACAGGAAACTGGTAGATTTTCCGCATTTCTAAATGCAGGGTGGCGAAAATGTACGGATTGTACGGATTTTTTATTTTGTAACCCTAAAATTGTACGGATTGTACGGATTTTTTTTCAAATTGTACGGATTGTACGGATTTTAATCCTGGAAATACACCGGTTTTTTTATTTTCACTCATTTCAGCAAATTTTTCATGAAAATTACAAAAAAAATCTCGTCAAAATGAAGTTAGTTTAACTTATTTTCTGCATTCTAAATAATATTAGATTGATTAATGTTTCAATTGACAATAAAAATTCATTCATAATTTTCGAGATCCCAGAAGTGTTCATTTGAGAATATGTTCCAGAAGTGTTCATTTGAGAATATGTTTATCTATCTATCTATCTGTCTAGGTATCTATCTAGCTATCTGTCTAGCTATATGTCTAGCTATATGTCTTGCTATATGTCTAGCTATCTGTCTAGCTATCTGTATCCATCTGTCTATCTATCTGTTTAGCTATCTGTCTATCCATCTGTCTATCTATCTGCATGTCAGTTTATCTAAATTTTTATCTATCTGTTTATATATCCTATCTGTCTCTCTGTTTATCTATATTTGTATGTGTCTTATCTGTTTCTCTGTCTATTTATCTGTCTATCTATCTGTCTGTCTGTTTTTCTATCTATCTATCTGTCTCTTTATTAGATCTGAGAACATCCTCTCAAGTTTCTTCCATTTATCTGTAAATCTTTTCATTTTTAGTTTAATATTAATTTTCTTTTAATTGAGTGTGCAACACCTGTACCACGCTAATTTTAATTATATTAGATCCTAAATCTACACTCTACTCTTTCTAATTATAACTTAATCGTTTGTTTGTTAAATGGCCTAATTCACACCGATCTAAACAGTTTTAAAAATTAGAATCAATGCTCTTTAGTTCTCAGGTTCCCTGGTTCTCTGGTTCTCTGGTTTTCTGGTTCTTTAGTTCTTTAGTTCTCTAGTTCTCTAGTTCTCTATTATCTGGTTCTCTAGTTCTCTATTATCTAGTTCTCTAGTTCTCTATTATCTAGTTCTCTAGTGCTCTAGTTCTCTGGTTCTCTGGTTCTCTGGTTTTCTGATTCTCTGGTTCTCTAGTTCTCTATTATCTAGTTCTCTAGTTCTCTGATTCTCTGGTTCTCTGGTTCTCTAGTTCTCTGGTTCTCTAGTTCTCTAGTTCTCTAGATCTCTATTATCTAGTTCTCTTGTTATCTGGTTCTCTGGTTCTCTGGTTTTCTGATTCTCTGGTTCTCTAGTTCTCTAGTTCTCTA
>NW_019397128.1:73203-92738 GCF_000591075.1 Eurytemora carolleeae
TGAGATGGGGGTGAGACAGTGTTGAATAATATTTTCAAAAATGGTTTTATTTTTCTTAAATGTACGGATTGCAGGGATTTTTTTCGAAAATTGTACTGATTGTACGGATTTTAAAAAAATGTACGGATTTTTCCAAAAAATGTACGGATTGTACGGATTTTTTTTCGAAAATTGTACGGATTTCTTCTGAAAATGTACGGATTTTTTCAAAAAAGTTTTGGCCACCCTGTTAATGTAAATTTAGTTCTTTATGCCAGAACCGTGTACTTTTATCTGCTTAGGTCTGTACTAGATAAGTACTGTGGAACTATGAAATAGTGTACTTTTATCTGTTTAGGTCTGTACTAGATAAGTACAGTGGAACTATGAATTAGTCTACTTTTATCTGTTTAGGACAGTACTAGATAAGTACAGTGGAACTATGAATTTGTGTACTTTTATCTGTTTAGGTCTGTACTAGATAAGTACAGTGGAACTATGAATTAGTGTACTTTTATCTGTTTAGGACTGTAGTAGATAAGTACACAGGGTAACTATGAAATATTGTACTTTTATCTGTTTAGGACTGTACTAGATAAGTACACAGAGTAACTATGAAATATTGTACTATATATGATTAGGACTGTACTAGATAAGTACACAGGGTAACTATGAAATATTGTACTTTTATCTGTTTAGGACAGTACTAGATAAGTACACAGAGTAACTATGAAATATTGTACTATATATGATTAGGACTGTACTAGATAAGTACACAGGGTAACTATGAAATATTGTACTTTTATCTGTTTAGGACAGTACTAGATAAGTACACAGGGTAACTATGAATTATTGTACTATATATGATTAGGACTGTACTAGATAAGTACACAGGGTAACTATGAAATATTGTTCTTTTATCTGTTTAGGACAGTACTAGATAAGTATAGAGTAACTATGAATTAGTGTACTATATATGTTTAGGACTGTACTAGATAAGTACACAGGGTAACTATGAAATATTGTACTTTTATCTGTTTAGGACAGTACTGGATAAGTACACAGGGTAACTATGAATTATTGTACTTTATATGTTTAGGACTGTAGTAGATAAGTACACAAGGTAACTATGAAATATTGTACTTTTATCTGTTTAGGACTGTACTAGATAAGTACACAGGGTAACTATGAATTATTGTACTATATATGTTTAGGACTGTACTAGATAAGTACATGACAACTATGAATTACTGTACTTGTATCTGTTTAGGACAGTACTAGATAAGTACACAGGGAAACTATGAATTACTGTACTTGTATCTGTTTTGATCTGTACTAGATAAGTACACAGGGTAAATATGAATTACTGTACTTTTATCTGTTTTGGACAGTACTAGATAAGTACATGACAACTAAAGATTATTGTACATATATCTGTTTAGTCTGTACTAGATAAGAACAGAGGAACTACAATTGTACTTATATCTGTTTAGGTCTGTACTAGAGAAGTACAGAGAGTTGAAAGAACAGATTCAGGAACTTGAAACAGATGTCAAAAGGAATATAATCATATCATATCATTTGTTCATTCTTGAAAAAGTTAAATGTAGAATTTTTCAAATTTCAAAATTCAGATTTTTAGAATATCCTCGTGTTTTTTTTCAATGTATGGTCGACGAAATTTAAGTAACCTTCCTTTAAAAGGTCTGATTCACAACATTGCCCTCTAAACCTTTATCTGAATAACGATGAGGACGATATCGTCGTTTTCCTGTTTTGAATAAATTAGATTTCCGCTTATTTCATTGATTTTCTGCTGTGCAAATCCGCATATACCTTTATAGAAAAACCGAAATTGCAAATTATTAATTTTTAAATAGGAAAGCAAAAACATCGGGATCATATTTTCTTTTTAAAAAGTTTTTAGGGTAGTTATGTGAATTTGGCATCTAAAACTGAAAAGAAAATCACATAAATATTTTTAACAGTGAAAAGATATGGTAAATTTTTGGTTAGGAGAGGGAAGGAGAAACAGAACCAAAGCAAGAGATTAGAAAGCGTCAAAGAGGAGTGGTTATCCTCTCTCAACAATCTAGTTGGGAATATTAACACAAGGTTAGATTAATATCAGATTATAGGAGATTAGAGAGTTTAAAGGAAGAGTGGTTTATCTTCTCTTAACAATCTAGTTGGGAATATTAACACAAGGTTAGATTAATACCAGAGTATAGGAGATTAGAGAGTTTAAAGGAAGAGTGGTTTATCCTCATTAAACAATCTAGTTGGGAATATTAACTCAAGGTTAGATTAATAGTATAGGAGATTAGAGAGTTTAAAGGAAGAGTGGTTTATCCTCATTAAACAATCTAGTTGGGAATTTTAATTCAAGGTTAGATTAATAGTATAGAAGATTAGAGGAGAGGGTTTAAAGGAAGAGTGGTTTATCCTCTCTCAACAATCTAGTTGGGAATATTAACTCAAGGTTAGATTAATAGTATAGAAGATTAGAGGGTTTAAAGGAAGAGTGGTTTATCCTCTCTTAACAATCTAGTTGGGAATATTAACTCAAGGTTAGATTAATATCAGATTATAGGAGATTAGAGAGTTTAAAGGAAGAGTTTTAAAACCTTTAAATCATCATAAAGATATGGGTCGTCTTTACAGCCTCATGCTTTGTTGGATTCCATTTATAAAAATTTTTATTCTATGACTAGAAATCAAATCTGTTTTTAGGTTTTCCAAGTTCTTCGGAATAATGGGGTTTGCAGGAGGGGTTCAGCTCCACACTGGGAGTCATGAGAATGATTTCGACAACTACGGAATCAAGATCCTTGTCAAGTATAGAGATACTGAACCTCTCCAGGTACCCCTAAACTACTGAACATCGTTTTGTTTTTTAAATGCTACTAGCTGAAGGGCCCGGCATTGCCCGTGGAAAAAAGAAGAAATTGAAGAACAAAAAATTGATTTTTTAGCCTAAGAGTGGTGGGAAGAGGAGAGAGCTACAGCTATATATATATATATATTTTACTAGTTATAATGATGATTATATAGGAACTAACTCCACATCATCAGAGTGGAGGGGAGAGGAGTGTAGCTACAGCTATATATATGCTGGCTCTACAGGCTCTAACTACTGTGCCATTCAGATGCGTTGACGAGATAAACCAGGTTGGTTTATAATATTCAAATTACGACCAACTGAGGCCGAATTTTAAGAATTGAAACCGCGTCGCAAAAAGGCCAAAAACCGGTTCCATTTGAGTGCCTGCTCAAATCTCTAAAAAACTGAATACAATTTCAAGTGAAACAAGTTTGAGCCTCCTCCTAAATTTGAGACGGGACTCAAATTTTTTTGAATTCGTACTTTGAACATTTTGTAAATATAAGCTAAGAGCTAAACTACTGGAATTCGTACTTTGAACATTTTGTAAATATAAGCTAAGAGCTAAACTACTGAAAAGAAGAGAATGAGCTGAACTAATTAAAAACCGACTTAAAAAGTTTCTTTCATTCAGAAGTTACCACTAATGTTTAGGGTATGGATGCCAGGAATGAAAGGTTGGTGTTTGAACTGCTGGTAGAGACTTCCTGTCAGGAAACTAACTCACAGGTCAGATTAAAGAGAGTGTTCGCGTAAAATGTAAAATAAGAGGGAACATAACATTGAAATAGATTTTGTATCGACCTGTATCAATTTTTCTTTCATCTGTTGGAAATTTAAATGACAAAAGCTGCTTGAGAAGAGGCGAAATGTTGCCATGGAAAGATTTTTTAAAATTATTTTGCTAAACATTAAATAACTTATTTTAACTACTGTTGTCAGCATACATATCAATACGAATCGTTTGCTGAAAAGGTGATATAATACAGACTACAGAAACTGACATATATTTCAGTACAGCATGCGGTGCGGTACTAAAATACTACACAATAAAAAGTGGTTGGTGTACAGTCATAATCAGAAAGACCCGGCATTAATTGACAGTTAGTCAGGCGACTCTACTATATCTCTTGTAATTTTAAATGCTCAAATAAGGCAGACCACATTTTGGAAATAGCAGGACTAGGGCTTTTTAGTGATAATCGTATCATCAATCATATTTGTAAAATTCGGTTGTAAAGTCGTCTGATTAATTATAAATCAATTCCGGGTCTTTCTGATTATAACTGAATATACCAGTGAACTATCAGGTATTGAAATTGTACTGTATCTCCGCTTCAGTAACAGACAATGTATTGATGTATATAATAGATAGTGACCACCATATTGTAACAATTTAAAAATAATCATAAACATGAAATCATTTTATATTGATTAAATGATTTAAGTTTTTAGCTCGAAATGAATTGCTGGGATTTTGAAGGTCCAAGGGAAGATAGTTTCACTCCTATTTTAATTAAAGAAGAATTATATGGAAAAAAAAGATTGATTCGATAAAATCAAATCATATTCTATTCTGATCTAGTTTAAACTCTCCCTTTAATGCAATATTTATAGATACAGAATTCTTTTGTAAATCAAACCACAAAGGCCCTTAAATTATCCGTAAAAAAATAATCAAAATAAAAAATTTGTTTAGCTTGTGTCATGCTGAAACATAAATATGGATAAGCCAAGTATTTGTATTTCTGGAGCTTGGACAAAATAGATTTCTATTTAATTTGTTTTGAATTAGGGATTTACATATATTTTCAGAGCCTTGATATTTAATAACTACACATGTTAAATTATAAATATTGAGTGTACACATTGCTACAGATTAAACATCATATTAACATTCTCATATTTTATTCCAGAATTTACAAATATTCAAAAACTGAATCCTCGTTTAACAACATAATTCATAACATTGCAGGGGGTTAGTTTCTTGAAAAATCATTCCTCGTTTCATAAGTTTGCGCATTTTTGGAGTTTTTTTTCGTTGGCTTGGGAGGTAAAAAATGTTAGGGGGGGTAAGTATCAAAAAGAATGAAACCCAGACCTGTTGATGTTCAGTTTTTAATTTTTTTTGCCATGTCATCTGAGGTAATTCATAAAAATATACACCCCTATGTAAGATTGTTATTATTTCAAAACACTAGGCTGTGCCCATCTTCTATTTCAATTGTGAACATGTTCTCTTTGTTCATTATAAAAAAAATCGGATTTCCTAAAAAATATTGTGGAAAGTTAAAAAATAAAAATTCCGCTTTAATCTCATAATAATCCGCCTCAACTCTTGCCCAGGTACATGATGTACCGGGGGATAATGTTGTCCTTTATTTATCATCATGTGTTTAGTATTTCCTGTTGACCCCTAAGCTACTGACCGGGCTGGCCTACAATCCTCGTATGAACGTACTCATCGTCCACAACGGTCACGAGATGCTTCATCATTCAGAGTGGAACATTGATTCCATTTACGAGAATTTGAAAAGCATTGAGAGCGCTTGAGGAGCATGAAGCGCGCCTAAGGAGCATGTAACGCGCTTAATGTGTAGTCTGCTCTTCCTTTTCAAATTGTGTAGACTTAAGACATATTCACTGTTCAGGACCAATTTTTTAAAAGTTCAATTAAATTTTTAGTGTATGTCCGCCAAAGACGAAATATTTTTTCATCTTGGATTTATTATTCCTGCTTTTTGGGTCCTAAATTTCATTATAAAAATAACGTACAAGAACTGAAAATTTCTGTGATAATTGCGATTTTTTTTAATGTAACCGAAAATATTTGAAATATATGCATCTATCCTTACTTTAAAGAGAAATTGTGTTCATGAGAATCCAAAGATTTTTCACAGATTTGAACCTGAGATTTCCCGACAGGTTTCCAGGGCGCTTCGCACCCCTTTCGAAGCAATAATTTTAGACTTTAACGTTGTTTTTCGGGCGGCCATTTTTTCTTCTTCATTGTTAACTCATAATTTTGCGGATTTTTACGAAAACATTGATAGATTTCTTACATTTAAAAATGGGCATTTTTTTCAAAGCAAAGATTTTTAATTTTACCCGTCCTTAAACCTTCAGTTCACTGGGGGCTGTGTGAGTTACCACAACTGGATACTTAAAGATAGACATAACAGTCTAAATTATATAAATGTAGAATATGTATCAGAAATGTTTCCCAAAGTATTATTGGGATTTTATTTTTTTACCAAGTTTTCGCGAAGTATCTAAGAAATGTCACAGTAATGTAAATCAACAGGAAACATTTTTTGACGCAGTTATATAACGTATTTTTCTATTCCTAATGGGAACTGTTAACTTTTTGTTTAAACTTCTGAAAACGACACTTGCAGACAGAATTGACAGAGTGCCATGTATGATTTACAACGTTGCCCTGCAAAGCTTTGTCAAGTATTAATTGGATATTTTTGTTTTTGAAAACTGATTCTTTTCATTTCTACATGTGGAAATTAATTGTCCTAAACAAAAAGATAATTCACTACCTAATTTCTAAAGGCTTGTTGCGTTTAGAAGATATTTCACAACCAAAAATGAAAAGAGTTTGGATTGAAATATCAAACCATCCCGTTTTACGGCCCTTTTTAAACTTTTTGACTGAAAAAGTTTGTGAATCTGGTTTGTCCCTCTTTTAAATTATAGGCCACTTGAAATTTGGACGAAACTGTCCCTTTAAGTCTTGCTGCCACAGCTTTAGGGTTTCCTGAACATATAATCTTGCTATCCTCCTGCAGCATTTAATCAGAATTGCAAGATTATGTTCTATGAAGAAATGATTTTTAAAAGACGATCTGAAGGGTAATTTCGACGCTAAAGAGATTTCAAGATTAATTTCAATTGACCCTTCAAGCAAAGATGGCAGTGCCAGATTCACAACAGTACTCTTGGAACATGTATCCCTGTATTATTTATCAAAACCTTTATCTGATTAATTACGTTGAACAACGGTAGGCCTGGAGAATTTATTTACTGTACGAACTGTACTCGAATATATTTCGTAATACACTATGAACTCGGATTCGGTGGCTAAAAACTGGTTTGGCAGTCTGTTATACAGCCACCGAAAAGAGTTTATCCTCAGACTGTTCATACACTCTGCCTGGATAGGCAGGCTGAGCAGGCCTATAGTGTCCCAGCACGCCATGCTACGGTTCCATGTAATGTTTTTTGACTGACATTCCACGGCCATTTGTTGCAACAGGGATTAAGTTTTCCAACTTTTAAAGAAATACTCCAAGTTTAAACATAAAACATAATGTTTATGAATATTGTCTATTTTTAAAGATTTTGCATTTCATATTCAAAGGATCCTTAAATATCCCTGAATACAGATGTCTCCTGATTGGTCGTGTACAGTACTTGTACACAAGAAAATATCGCATATTATAGGTGTTAATCGATCTCTGTAACTCTCTTATCTCTGAGTTTATTGTATATTTCGGAATTTGGTGTATTCTGAGTACAACATTCTCTTATGATTTTGCTTTGCAGACGGGTACTCCATTTGTATAAGAAATATTCAGAATAGGTTATTGTATACGCGGTAATTGTACATCAGACAAATATTTCTTATTAAAATGAGGTACCGTCTGCAAAACATGTATAATCATGGTGCGCGGGCCGCGTCAGTTATATCTCCCTTCTATTTCATACTCTATGGGCTTTACCTATACATTGGTGTGGAAGATATGGTCGCTATACTAGGTTTAAAAGTGTTTAATTCTAATAATTCTTATTCTGATATTCTGATAATTCTTCCAGTAGAAACCATAATGGAAAATGATCAGATTTCTAAATTGTAAACATGGCGGTGAATCAGGCGGTAACCGCCAAAAAAGTTATACGACAAAAAAATTTCGGAAATAAAGTACTTAGCTTTGGCACTAAAAAAGTCCTGTTGAAAAAAATTCTTCACGCCGAAATTAATCTTCAAACCGTATATTCAGAGAGAGAAGCTCTGTATTTGAATGTTTGATTTGTCAACGTCAATTTTCAGATAAACATCATAGTAATTATATTTTAAATTACAATAATTACAATTCGGACGGCAGCAAATATAATTACAATAATTACACTTAAGACGAGAGTAAATATAATTACAATAATTACATTTCGGACGTGAACAAATATAATTACAATAATTACATTTAGGACGGGAGTAAATATAATTACAATAATTACACTTAGGACGGGAGTAAATATAATTACAATAATTACACTTAGGACGGGAGCAGAAAATTTGTAATTACAAGAATTAACATTTATAAATTATCACATTTAGGTCTCGACTCTCCACATACTTTTTCCTTCCTTCACTATTGCGTTTTTTTAGTATTATATTTTTATTTTTTATTTTTATTTCATTTTTATTATCATTTTACTCATTCAAAGTTTTATTTGTTTTAGATTAAAATTCACCGCGTGTAAGCTAAGACGCGAAAAGGTCGTGAAAAAATAATCTGTTACTTATCAATCTTGTTTTTACACCGTTGAAGAACGGATTTTCATAAAAAAAAGAATTGAATTAAATTTTAATTTGGAACTAGAGTGAAAATTTGGAAATTATGTAATATCAGTTTGAGCAGAGAAAGTATTCAATTCGAGATACAGAAACAGACAAACACTGACAGCTGGGGTTGATTAAATAAGTTTGAACCCCCGAACATTGTTGAACTTTTTGATGAAATAAATAGTAATTTACAAGTTGGATTGATTTCGTACGAAATAATATGAACGATGATGTACAGTGTACAACGTCCATGCCTTTCTTATTTTTAATCGAAACTATGTTGCTAAAATGCTTCATGAATATTGTATATTAAAAATAACCAGTTAACAAACACCTCATTAAGAAACATAAAGATATCCAGGACTAGGATAAGCTTGTATCCCGGTATCCAGGACTAGGATCAGCTTGAATCCTGGTATCCAGGACTAGAATGAGCTTGTATCCTGGTATCCAGGACTAGAATCAGCTTGTATCCTGGTATCCAGGACTAGGATAAGCTTGTATTCTCGTATCCGGGACTAGGATTATCTTGTATCCTGGTATCCAGGACTAGGATCAGCTTGTATCCTGGTATCCAGGACTAGGATTAACTTGTATCCTGGTATCCAGGACTAGGATCAGCTTGTATCCTGGTAATCAGCTTGTATCCTGGTATCTGGGACTATGATTAACTTGTATCCTGGTATCCAGGACTAGGATCAGCTTGTATCCTGGTATCCAGGACTAGAATTAACTTGTATCCTGGTATCCAGGACTAGGATCAGCTGTATCCTGGTAATCAGCTTGTATCCTGGTATCTGGGACTATGATTAACTTGTATCCTGGTATCCAGGACTAGGATCAGCTTGTATCCTGGTATCCAGGACTAGAATCAGCTTGTATCCTGGTATCCAGGACTAGGATAAGCTTGTATTCTGGTATCCGGGACTAGGATTAGCTTGTATCCTGGTATCCAGGACTAGGATCAGCTTGTATCCTGGTATCCAGGACTAGGATTAGCTTGTATCCTGGTATCCAGGACTAGGATCAGCTTGTATCCTGGTATCCAGGACTAGGATCAGCTTGTATCCTGGTATCTGGGACTAGAATCAGCTTGTATCCTGGTATCCAGGACTAGGATTAACTTGTATCCTGGTATCCAGGACTAGGATCAGCTTGTATCCTGGTATCCAGGACTAGAATAATAAGTTTTTTATCTGTATTCACAAATGTTAAAAGAGAAAAGCTTCAATTTTAATGACTTATATCGTTAACTGAAAAATACGTTTAAAATACTTATTATAAAAATAAAGCTTGTTAATTTTTTACCAAATAGGGTTTCAAGAACAGTTCGTACAATTTCAGGCACTGTACTGTAGAGAGTACGTACATTTGTATATTTACCGAACGGCAGGGACAAAATATTCTAAAAAGAATTGAACCTTTGCCATTAACTCAAATATTCTAATCCTATATCTTGGCAACCTGGCGGTATGAACCTTTGATATTGCAAACTTAGATTATTTGATCTTCCAGAGTTCATGGTTTGACAAGTCTAAAGTCTACGACATTGGGTTGCAAATATAGGGATTAAAAACATCAATCAGAGTTTGAGGCAGGGGCTCAATTCCTTTGGCTCACAGTTTTTAAGTTTGAAGTGAAACTAGTTTCTTAAAACCGGATTGGAACTTTTTCCCCTTTTTTATGCAGAAACCCAAGGAGTTAATTAGACAGAGAGCCAGCTAGCCGCGGCGCTCGGCCCCCTAGCTTCAGTGCTTGGACTAGAAAGTGTTTTAACCTAACCTTAAGATATATACTAAACTCACTCTTTCTTATAATTCAGCGCGGCAAGCGCACTTAACTTCCTATGGGTAGCAGCCTCTCATTTAACACCAAATGACGAGCCATGAATAATTTCTTTCAAATCTCATCTTGCCGGATATAAAACTTGCCAATGATAAGACTAGGTTTTAAATTTAATTCTTAGTAAACAATATTTTATTGCTCCTCTGTCTAAATATTAAAAATGGTAAAGAATATACAGATTGACCCACTAAACTTTATATTGAAAAGAGGACACAGTACCTTGAGACTGATCTAGGTCTACTTAGTACCTTGAGACTGATCTAGGTCTACTTAGTACCTTGAGACTGATCTAGGTCTACTTAGTACCTTCAGACTGATCTAGGTCTACTTAGTACCTTCAGACTGATCTAGGTCTACTAAGTACCTTGAGACTGATCTAGGTCTACTTAGTACCTTAAGACTGATAAAGGTCTACTAAGTACCTTGAGACTGATCTAGGTCTACTTAGTACCTTAAGACTGATAAAGGTCTGGTTAGTACCTTGAGACTGATCTACACAGTGAGCATAAAATTTGCAGGACTTTTTAAAATTGTCTTATAGATGATAGAAAATCCGCCAAATAGTTATATTTGTATTTGCCAGTATTCCTGTTACTGTTTCGGAATGGATTTAATACTGAAAATGTCGCTACAAAGCCCATAGAATGCCACCAAGAAAATGAAGGAGATGTAGGACAGTCTTCAAGAGAGAATTCATGACCTGTGATCTCTGATATAAAGGAAAAAGACCTTCCACTCTATTGTTGAATATAATATGATTTCAAAGAAAATGGATACTGTCAAAGTCCCATCCAAGGTTCAGGAATGCCTCTCATCAAGAAGTTCTTTCAGAATAAGTTAAAAAGGCTGGGGGTAAACAAGGTGTCATGGCAGCTGTCAACGCCAAGGAAGGTGAGCAAGTATACAAAGAACAAAATTCGATTTTAATGAAACTTGAATCTAAGGAGCGCTGATATGTAACTTTATACCAATAGACTAATCTAGTCATGTAATCATCGTGATTCAGCTTTTAAAAGAATACATTCAAAAGTCCTGAAAAAAATTAGCTCAGCCATTAGGTTTAGTTAATACCTTGAGACAGATCTCCTGATCAAGGTTTGATGAATCTTGAGCTGTAGTTGAGAGATATCTGTAGATAAGCTGAACCAGTCGAATCTGTATCCTCTGCAGATCAGGATTGGTCTGAAACAATTGTGGTTTTAAAAACTGTTAAACCTTTCTGAGTCATAGAAATTAACCAATTCTTTTTGGACACTATAAACAAGCGTCAAATCCTAGCCTAAATGTAATGTATCTATATTCATAAAGGTTGTAATCTCTGTTTGTCTAATTGTTGTTTGTTTGTCCGATCATAACTTAGAAACGATTTGTTTCAAATTTTGATTGGGGAACTCGGAAGACCCATGGTAATGTTCTTAGCTTGGTTTTGAGCTTCTAAGTTGAGTGGTTCGACTAAGTGCGGGTAAACGGCGGAGGTAACTATGAGTAGCCTGGGCAACACTGAGTTCCTAGGCTAGTATAAAAAATATAACTATGTATACAATAATAGTATAACCAGAGTAGTCTCAGTTTATTTCTGATTTATCTAATACAAAATGTTTCGGATTATCTCTTCTTCAGTCAATAAACATGGTTTAACTCATTACAATATGCTGTATTAGTATATCACTGTGATCTTGTCAGGCTGTGATCTTGTCGGGCTATATTTGTTGAACAATTGGGTAGTCCAGACTAGACAACACGACTAAATGCATATACAGTAACAGCTCATGTTGTAATGGCTCGGATGAGTGCAGTGCAATATACAATAGATAAATATACGTAAATGGAAAGGTTATAAACTATAACTGTATTTATACTGTAAATTCATGTATATTAACAAACATATCCTAGCTTGCGAACCAAGGTTTGCCTGGTAAACTAAACTATAACTGTATTTATACTGTAAATTCATGTATATTAATATATATATCCTAGCTTGCGAACCAAGGTTTGCCTGGTAAACTAAATTTTCCCTATAAAAGTCGAACCCTAAGCTTAGAAAGTAGTCTTATAGGCAGCTCCCGAATCAAAATTTCAATTTCCGAATCAATTTCTGCACAAGAATTCACAATGATATGAAAAACTGCATCAAATTTCAAGCCTGGGTTGATATTAGCATGTAGCCCAGGACATTTACATTTACTGAAGACATTCGGTTTTAGCTTTCGTTTATAAAAATTTATAAAGTTCTCATCGATTTTTGCCTGTGAGCTTCCAAACTTCAGATCCCCGCGTAGTCAAGGTGTTCATACAGACAGACAAACAGATATTACTACTTTATAAAATACTAACTAAACATATTTATATGAGCGAAGAGCTTTACATATTACAAAAATAAAGTATATTTATAATTGAATATTTTTATCTAAATTCCATTAAAAAATCTTGCTAGCTGAAAAGCTGACGCATAATACCTTATCAAATTCAGTTTAAATTTGATAAACAAATGTTCTAAATAATGTAAAAATCAGAACAGAAAATACAACCTGTCCCTGTGCCGGAAACTTAAGATATCAAACCTCTATAAAACCCAGTTTATTGGTTGAGTAAAATTCATACTGTTTTCTACTAACTTTCATGATTTAAATCCACATGAGTAATGAAACTTGATATGCATCACTCAGTTTTTACAATCGGGGTTAGTCAAAAAATAGTCAAAACCAGGTTTAAAAACCCAATTGGCAGTATTTTGAGATAAACGTGAAACCAAAGAAAATGTTAAAAATGAAACTGGGTTCCAGACATCCTAGGCTGTTGGCTCATTCAAAGGGATTGCCAGTGTAATTTTAAGTGTTTCTCCAATTCAAGAGTTGCTGGATTTACAACAATAGCTTGCGTACTTTAAGCGACATTAAAGAAGTTATATCCGGCTGTTTTAAATGAAAATTTACTTCTGTCTCTTCAGTCCTTAAACCCGCGAGTCACAGAAAACCCCCCAATCAAAAATTACTAATTTTCTGCTTGAAGGGTACGGTTGTCCATGTTTAAATGGAGATTATCTTAAAAACCATTGATAGAATCTCATGAAACTTTGATATAACTAGATAAAACCTTGCGAGAACTAGATAAGACTTTGATAAAATAGAATACAACTTTGGTAGAACTAGATAAAACCTTGCGAGAACTAGATAAGACATTGATAAAATAGAATACAACTTTGGTAGAATTTCATAAAACTTTGATAGAATGGCATAAAACTTAGAAATAAAATAGATTTAAACTTGAAAAGAATCGAATAAAACTATAGGAAATGGGTAGAACATGCCAACATTAATTACAGGATTTAGGAGTTGAGAGGTTTTATATCAGGACATATTGAAATTTTATGATAAACAAAATTAACAATTATTTTGCGACAAAACATTTTCAAATAAAAGCCAACCTGAATATGTAGAGAGGTTTTAACAGACGGAGTCATCATGACCAGCATATGGTAGAGAGCTTGGAGTTTCTTGTCATCCCTTAGTATCCGTCCCAGGATAGAGATCACACGTTCAAATCTATCTTCATCCCCTAGATCCCGAGCCCAAGGAGACGTAAACCTCTCCTGGTCCTGGTAAAAAGTCTTTAAAACATTATTTTTCATAAATATTCAGAAACATTATTTAAATGTATAATCTTCTCCGCTAAAAACATTGCCAATATTTTTATCTCAAAACCACAAACTATGGGAAGTGAAATTTCTTTGAATTGTTTTAGATCAAAAAATGTTGGTAATGAGGCCAATATGATTTTTAAACAAAATTGGTGAAACCCGAAATTGTAGTGGGGGAAATGAATATTTGTACCGAAAAATATATATATTGTTTTCAGAATGAAAGATGTAAACACTTGAGTTTTGCCCCAAAAAAGTATTCATTTATAATTTTTGAAAATGCGCCAATTTTAATTTTTTATTCGCGAAAATTTGTGAACGATTAAAAATGGCGAATTTCAGAGCAACACTTAATAGGTAAAATTTAAATGTAAAATTTAAAAAAGGGGAAGAATCAATTTAAGTGCTCACCGAGCTCACCTTCAGACTTATGCTTCGGCCATTTATGAATTGACCCAGTTGATGCAAAATCATTTCATGATTGTTTTCCGTAATATGAAGAGTTTTCTTATGTTGATGAAACCATGTGGCTTCTCTAGTATTTCCCTCTAGTATGGAGAAGAATACGATGTATAGAGCAGGGTAGGTCGAGTTTAACACCGTGCTCCGAACCTCCGACCCCAGGGAGCTCATTTCATTGAAGATCTTGTGGCAGTTGGATTTAGTAAACTCCAGTCCTAGTTTAAACAAGGTTTTCTCTATCCCTTTGCTGTAGGGGACTTTTCGTCCTAGGTGAGTGTAAGTTACATACGAGGCAAGTAGTTTATTGTAGTTTCTAAAATTAGTCATCAGAAAGTCGAATCTACGATTTTGATATTCTTCAATTCGTACAACATAGTCCACCAGCATAAATTCTTCTTCAAAGGTAAAGGTTAGAATGGGCATTGCAGTCTTATTGATTCCGTGTCCTATTGGATACACGAGCTGATACATCCTTGCACGCTTCTTCAGAGGTATCGGAGACCCAGAACCTGTTGGTTCAGCTCGAGGTTCCGCTGGAAACTCATCATTCTCCTCCGTCAACTTTCTCTTGTTTGGACATTCAAGGTCAATCAGCTGGTTGAGTAGAACGTTTTCTATCTGTGGTTTGGAAACAACAGTCTCTTCTCTCTCTTCAATCTGTTCCGGCGAACCCTTCTCCGGTACTTCAATCCAAGGTCTAGTCAGAGATTCATGCAGGACAACCCTAGGATTAGGACGAGGATTTACATCAAAAACGCCTGATATTAAATCTGAAACATTTTTTTCCGATTTTAAACTTCTCGACTGAGGTCCCTGGATTACGGTAAAGTTTCGACTAAATTCAGGAACTACTTGGGGTTGAACACGCGGATTCGCACGTTCTTCAATATCATAGAATCTTCTAGACTGCTCCGGTTCTATTAACGGAGAAGATGGGCCTTCAGAGGATAATCGGTTAATACCATGAACAGGTTCTGTATCAGGTTCCAGTACTGTCTGATAATCAGGAACCTCCATGATTCGGGAATAGTTCTCAAACATATCCTCTTGAAACTGTCCCTGGGGGTGGGTTGAGACCGCGGGACGAATTCTGGTTTCCGACAGATGAACTATTGGACGTCTTAATTCCGTCCAATCATGAGCAAGGGGAGACGGATTGTAATCAATGTATGGATTTTTGTAATAAATATTTGCAGCTCCAGGTTCACGGACGGGTTGATCTTCTAACCTACCTGGAGAAGTTCTATCCATGAATCCCCGGTTCGGAAACCAGGGTTGAAGGTTGAGAAAAGAAGAGCTCGAGGTTGCGCTCTGGGGTTTAGCTCCAAGTCTATACATCCTAGACTGTTCCGACTCTGAGGAAGAGAATCTATTTCTGACAAGGTTCTGCATTCTGGCAATATCATGAAAATGTTTATGATACATCTCTCTTGGATTTGGTTGTGTTAGGAACTCTTCCTTGAGCATAAACTGCTTATCCTTAACCCGGATAGAACCCCGTCCAGAGTTGCTAGACGCAGAACTAGTTCTCAATGATGAAGATGATGATGACGATACTGTGGAGGAACTGGACCAGGATTTCCTCCAGGTTTCCTTATTCTTCTTCTCCGCTCCCCCGTTTAGACTCAACCGACGCACATCTGTACCAGGAGTCAACCAAGATGTCTGTTCACTTGGGTTCGATTTCTTTTCTGGTTGCTGATTCTTCTCAGGGGGCTGGTTCCAGTGATTAACAGAGGTGGTGGCAGAGACAAGTCCTTGGGCCTGAAACCACAAAAAAATGATACATTTAAAAAAATTTTTTTTTTAAATTCTGACTTGGATTTCGAATACAGATTAAACCCCAGATCTAACCTTTATTCCGTGAAGAAATTTTTGCCACAAACTCAATTTTTTAATTCCCAATATCTTTGCAACCCAATGTCGTAGACCTTACATATTTTAAAATATGAATAATGTTTGTATAAAAAATCAAATTTTTAAAAATTACAGGTTTATCTCATCAGATCGCAAAGATATGAAGATTAGAACATTTGAGTTTGTGGCAAAACCGCTTCCTTTAATCTTTTTTTGATCTATTTTTCCCTAATAGCTAATTAAAATACTTCAACAGGTCTTTGATGTTTGTCGAACGCTTTCTCCCTTTGCACCCGGAGTTCCCAATTTACCTACTCAGGGATAAAACCAGATACATAAAGATTGTACAGACCTGGCTAGATGATTGCAAGCGTGCTTCTCTCTCTCTCTTCTTGTTGACAGTTGCATCAACCTTCTCCGGTAGCATCCCGACCTCGATGCATTTGGTGTATCTGCATTGTTTACAATTGGTTCGGTTGAACCGAGTTATTTTGCACCTGTTATGTCCGAATATGCACCTGAAACATGGAGTATATATTTTACCGACTTTATACCAACATTTCCGACCTCAGGAGTCCTCTAACATTGGGACGCTAATTTACGTTGTGCTCTGAATGCTTTGTAAGCAAAATTGGGCTTGGGAACCCTGGGTAAAGTAAAATTCCCATAATTTACCTGTACAGTAGTTTTAAAGGCATTTACCCGGGAAATTAAAAATTTGACTTAACCACGGGATACCTGGACTAATGTTGTCTACAAAACATCCAGAGCGCAGAAGTATTTGAATTACGTCTCTTGGTTCACTTCAGAGTTATAGTGGATCACCAATTTGTATAACCTAGTTTAACTAAGTCTCACTATTAATTATTTTTGCCCTCTGATCTCCAGATGTACAGGGTTACCAACAAAATATGAGACTGTAAAGACGACATAAAACTTTAAAATTTGACGATTTGAAGCTTAACTTTTGGTTTCTGCATTCAATTCAGTATTTTTATGTTTTACTAAAAAATTTAGCACAGAAATAAGCCAGTTTTGGTCTACAAGGAACCCTAAATGCAAGAAAACGGAAGAAAAAAATTCCGCACAATCTTTGAAGGTGCGCCTGTATATTAATATCTACCTGATTTGTCTAGGGGGTCCCCTCCTAAAGAAAGCTCTGCAGCTGTAACAAGAAACTGCTCCATAATGAAGATGAAGAGCTGCAGGGCTTCCACATACACTACATTCAGCTGATAGCATCAAGTCCCCTCCTAGAGTATATAGAACTAGAAACATGGGACTAAGTGTCCCATATATAAGATAGCATCAAGTCCCCTCCTAGAGTTTATAGAACTAGAAACATGGGACTAAGTATCCCTTTATATAAACTTATTTAAATAAAGCATTTGGTCTCTGTTTTAAGCAGATCTTTGGATTAATTTAATTCCTCTTTTGATATTCCTTGGAAATAATACCCTACAGGTACAAGTGATCAAGAATTGATCTTCAAACTTAAAATTGAATATAAAGATCAAGTGTTCAAGAACAAGTGTTCAAGATCAAGTGTTCAAGATTAAAGTACTGTAAACGCAAGTGACCCTCCATGCTAAGGTGACGATGCCCGATTTACAACGGTACCCTTGAAACTATTATCTGATAAAAAATGTGAAAGATATAGTTGTTTTTCTAACTTAAAAAGTGTTTATTTCTGTGAGTTTCTCCATTGCTTCATATAAAGAAGAAAATATTGAAGGAAACATACTGAATAGGATACCTTAATGGGAGAGGGTACACAGGGTACATTACAGGGTAGAGACACAAGGAAATCTCATTTTAAAACACACTGTACAGACACAGGATATTACATTTTAAATCACTCTGTACAGACACGGATATTATATTTTAAAACACACTGTACAGACACAGGATATTACATTTTAAAACACACTGTACAGACACGGATAGTATATTTTAAATCACTCTGTACAGACACAGGATATTATATTTTAAAACACACTGTACAGACACAGGATATTACATTTTAAAACACACTGTACAGACACAGGATATTATATTTTGAAACACACTGTACAGACACAGGATATTATATTTTGAAACACACTGTACACACACAGGATATTATAACTTAAAACAATTACAGGATATTACATTTTAAAAAACACAGTACGCAGACACAGGATATTATAACTTAAAACACACCGTACACACACAGAATATATTACATTAAAAAAAGCATTGTACACAGATACAGGATATTATAACTTAAAACACACTGTACAGGTATTATTTTGAGTGACACAGTTTAGTGTACATAAACAGGAAATCATATCTTAAGACAAACTGTAGACTGTGATTGTAATGATGAGTGAGAAATAGTTTATTAAATAGTTTTCAAACGATTAAATATGATAAATGTATGAATTAGACTAAGCATGATGATACTTTCAATATATATATTTTACTGACGTAGAAATATATATATATATATATATATTATAAGCATGGCTAACAGCTTTATTTATATAAATAAATTTTTCTACGTCAGCAAAGTATATATATGTATATATATATATTAAAACAAGACATTCGTATATATGTTCTCTATAGCCGGCCAAACGACTGGACCGAATGGGCTGAAATTTGTTAAGGACACACATAGGCTAAATAATTTGATTGATAAATTGCTAGTGTCCTTGTTGACATTGATAGCTAATGAGATTGTGCCATGTGATAGTGGTGTGGATCGTGTCCTATTTGAGGCATTGATAGTTCACGGGATTGTAGCCGTGTGGATCGCATCATAGTTGAGACATTGATTGTTTACGGGATTGTAGCCATGTGTTTACATTGATAGTCAAGAGAATAGATAGTTATGGAGTAGGGTATTTACTACATATATTTATATTAGAACGATGATATATAATTATATTATATATCAATACCAATTTTCAGTTTTTTATGTTGCATATCAAGTTTTATTTCAAAACTAAAAATGTTGCGGATTTTACTGTTAACATTAATGGTTTTTTAAAAAAATTATCTAGTCGACACGTCAACTAATGGGAGAAAATGTTGTCTTCCTTGTTATATTTGGCACTTATGACGTCATGTATAAATTGTCCATATCTCTGTTGCCACCTACTTACTTGATAATCTATTTGGATTTTGTAAGATACCACAAAAAAGTTTTGACTTTATTTAAACAGCCAAACATACACCCTAAGAATCAAGCCAAATCCGAATCTATATATAAATTTGGCTTGTCTGTCTGTTTATCTGATCTCCAGATGTACAGG
>NW_019397128.1:92911-134813 GCF_000591075.1 Eurytemora carolleeae
ATACAACTAGTTAACAACCTAGAGATACAACTAGTTAACAACCTAGAGATACAACTAGTTAACAACCTAGAGATACAACTAGTTAATAACAACCTAGATATACAACTAGTTAATAACCTAGAGATATAACTAGTTAAGTGCCTAGAGATACAACTAGTTCACAACCTAGAGATACAACTAGTTAAGAACCTAGAGATACAACAAGTTAACAACCTAGAGATACAACTAGTTAACAACCTAGAGATACAACTAGTTTACAACCTAGAGATTCAACGAGTAACAGCCTAGAGAGAAACAACTGGGACTTGTTGACTCCGACATATTATTGTAGATTTAAAACATAGATTTATCTCTAAACGGCACCCTATTACCTGTCCCCTGTTTCCCTCTCCCCTCTCCCCCCCTCCGTCCCACTTCCATCCCATTAGATACTCTGTTGGATTAAAATATGGTAGATTTGAGCCAGATATCGATTTTTGTAAAATCTGTGTATCATGTTTTTTATTTTATTTTGCGTAACTTATTGACAGAATTATAGAACTTCTTTTGGGCCTTTTTTATGAAAAATAATTCTTTGAACAGTTTTTGAAATAAATGCTAAATAAACTTAGAAAGATGAGAACGCCTTTTTTCCGTTTTAATCAATAACAAGTTTAATGGATGTTTCAGACACTTGATGGATGTTTGGTTTGAAAGTGACAATTTCTTTTAACATTTCATTATTTCAAAGATTGTAAATATAACAAAAATTAATTAACTGTTATACAATTGGATTTATTTTTACTTATTTATTTCAAATTAGTTCCCTGGACCTTCAAAGGGAGATACTGCCTAATCAATTATACATCATAAAATGTCTCAAATAGGTTTTAAATAATTCCTGGAAAATTTCTGTACAATAAAGCACTCTCAGCTCAACTACAAGGTCTAGGCTTTATAATTGTTTTCAATATGTTACTATATGATTTATTCTTATCAACTCAACAAAATTAAAGCATGTGCATTGTGCATGCTTAAAGGGAGTGTTCGCGAAAAATGAAAGGGGGTTTAGGCTATTTACAAATGCGTCAAAAATTAATAGATGACTTTAGATTGTGATATCTGAATGATTTGTTTGTTTGAAATTAAATTGATTATTTTACGATCCGAGTTGTATATTG
The DNA here is from genome assembly GCF_000591075.1 of Eurytemora carolleeae. Lineage (NCBI taxonomy): Eukaryota > Metazoa > Arthropoda > Copepoda > Calanoida > Temoridae > Eurytemora > Eurytemora carolleeae. The sequence goes on from NW_019397128.1 coordinate 94,072, forward strand.
CAACTTTCTGAATTTGTATGGACGCTACGTTCTTCAGTATAAGTCGTTTTTAACAATTTTCTCCTTTCAGACGCAAGCCTATACTCCCTTTAATTTTCGCGAACACTCCCTTTAAAGTTAAGATTAGCAAGTGTTTAGAAAAAATCATTTTGAAATGAGAATATATAGTGATAAACTCTCTTTAAAAAGATTTTTAAATTAGAATACATAGTGATAAAACGTTCTTTAATATAATTTTGAAATTAGAATATATATAGTGATAAAACGCTCTTTAATATAATTTTGAAATTAGAATATATATAGTGATAAAACGCTCTTTAATATAATTTTGAAATTAGAATATATATAGTGATGAAACGCTCTTTAATATAATTTTGAAATTAGAATATATATAGTGATAAAACGCTCTTTAATATAATTTTTAAAAGATATGGCAACAATGTCGCGAATGTTTGACACTTAAAATATAAAACATATGTTAAACATATTTTTTAAGAAATTGTTTAGAATTTTTTCTCCAAACGCCAATGTTACATTAATTCAAATTATCGGAATCTGCGAAAGTGTTGCTATGGAAGGAAAAAATCTTGTTTTTTATATATTAAGTAAAGAATAATAATGCCTGAAAACACTATAAGTGTGAAAATATAATTTTTTTTACCTTTTTGTGTTTTTCGAGATTTGAAAGTAATTTTGGTTCACACAGCTCTTCCAGTTCTTTCTGTTCCAGGCTTTATCATTTTAAATCTAAAATATTAAATTTTAATTCTCACCAGGGTTCATTTTAATCTGCCGTTAGCCCAGGAACTGTTTAGAGTAAACTGGAACATATGGCACTAGATATATCAAATATATATATATATATATATATAGTATAAGTAATACACTCTACAGCACCTAATATATAATTATAGAAATGTACACGTAACACTTTTTGAATGTTTGTGTGGTATAAAGCTGCTAATTGTACTGTAAGGTGTACTAGGTTGGTTGTATTAAGTATCATACACAATTTACACAAAACCATTGTACATGTAATCTACAATGGTATGTACAGTGTATCCTGCAGTACAATGCAGAGTGAGCAATGCGCATGTATCAAACCACCTATTCATGTTTTTAATTTTGAAAACTGATTATTTTCAATTGTGGTTTCTCAAAAAAAGTGACTAGCAAATTTCTACTGCAGGAAAACGATGTTGGATATATGAAAATTAAACACTTTTCAATCCAGAGAAAAGACGATTTTTGATCTGATAAAGGTATCATAGGCCCCGCTGTACATCCGGCATTCACATCTTTGCCTGGAGGGTGACTTGAAACTACGTTTTTTATCGAGAAACCATTGATAAAAGCAGTCATTTTTTTAAGGAAAAAATATGGAAATATCGGTTATTTTTGTTCTGACATGGGTTCATATGGTTCTTCACGTAGATTTAACGGTTCTGTCAATATTTCAGACAGCTGTGACTTTCGATCCCAATTTGACCCATTATACATAATTCTTTAGCCTTTTTTCTTAAATACTTTTTTGTCGGCATATACGTTTTGAATGAAAGATTTAAGATTTTTGACTTGTTAGACCAAAACACGTTTGATTTCAAATAAAAGAAACAGAATGCTTCTCACTCTGGTTAGTTCGTGGTGACTGAAATAAATTCTACTCTGTCTATGGAGGATCACTTGAAATGATGTCTTCTGACCCCCAGTTTACAATGCAGATTAAATATTTATGTGCTGAATGACGGCAGAAGCTGTAGGGACAAAGATAACAAAGATCGAACCAGGAAACTTGAGAGACTTGGTGCCATCCATCCAATTCCATCCAGGGACATCTTAGAAATTGAAAGAATGTTGTGCTCCTCAATACCTCTCACATCAAAGGAGTTATAAGATTGAAAACTTTTCAATCTTACGTGGAATTTAGTTAACGTGACTCGCCAAAAACTCAAAGTATCTAATCACTACATCTTTGCAACCTGATGTCTTCAAACCATGTAATCCAAGTCTAAGTCTGAAATTATTTAGATTTATCTTAGTAGATTGCATAGATTAAGAGATTAATAAATGCTTGCAAGGTAGATAAGATCATATTTTTTGAATCATTAAGTAACCCTCCGAGTTAAGAGTGATACCTTTGATTTACAGGGGTAACCTTTAAACCTTTCTCCGATCAATGAACATGTAGAAATTCTTATTTTTTTTAACTGGAAAGGAATTGGGTCTTTGCCACAAACTTTGATTTTCCAATCCATATATCTTTGCAACCCGATGTTGTAGATCTTATATATTTCGAACTATAAATTCTATCAGATCAAATATCAAAGGTATACACAATCAGGTTGCAAAAATATATCGAATATAAAATTTGAGCTTGTGGCACAGACTCAACTCCTTCATCTATATATAAATTTGGCTTGTCTGTCTGTCTGTTTGTTTGTCTGTTTGTATCCAATAAACGTCAAAACGGCTGAACCGATCGGGCACAAATTTTTTTTGGGACATCTAGGGACCCCAGGGAAGGTTTATGAAAAATCAAAATTTCAAATATTTGTCTCCATCAAAATTCGATCGTCATTAAATTTTTAAAAATTTTGAAAATCCGCGAAATTTTTTGTGAAAATCCGCAAATTATTTTTGTTTTGTTTTACGATGTACACAAAGAGAACATGTTCACAACTAATTTAGAAGATGGGCGCGAAGCGCCCTCTAAGGCTAGAAAGAAGGGCGCGAAGCGCCTTGAATTTCTAGTTGATTTAAATTAGCAAGTGTACAGTAGTGTGAAAGGTTTTACAAAACAAGAACTATAGTTCGACTCCTATCTCTCTAATCTTTAAACCCAATAGTGCACAAACTAATTTGTCCACGTGCAGGACGGATAGACATGATTAGATATCAATTATTTAAAGGGAAAAGTAAAAACCAGTCATTTACGTGAGACGTATAGACGTGGATATATCATGTTTATATAAACACAAAAATAGAACCCGTAAAAATGTAAAAATTCACCTTATATAAGAATGCCAAATCTTAGGAATTTGAAAATTAGACTTCCACAGAGGGGATTTACGAAATTAATATTTTATAAAAAAAAATATTTTCAGACCATTAACCTCGACCCACACAGATCAAAACAGTTTAGTTCTTGTTCCCAAAACCTGATATTTTAGATCCCTCTAAACAAACACTGATCATAATTTTAACGAGAGAAGATGAACAATTTTTCTTAAAAAAAGGGAATTGAGTCTTTGCCACAGACTAAAATCGTCTAATCCCTAAAACTTTGCAATCTTGTATACCTTTGATTTTTCAAAATTAGATTATTTGATCCAACAGAATTCATAGTTTGAAATATCTAAGGTCTACAAAATTGCGTTACAAAGATATAGAGATTTGAAAATTTTAGTTTGTGGCTAAACTCAATTCAATTGCTCTGGGTATATTTTTTGAAAATAAAATATAAAAACAACCAAGGTTGAAAAATCGGCTTGTCAGACCTGGATTCAGGCTTTAGGCCCAGCCCCAGGTTTTGATTAGGAAGCAAGAAGACAAGAATACTTAGTCTACGTCATGTTTACTTAATTAGGTAGAATTTGAAGAGATAAGGAGAAACTGTACAAAAACAGAAACTTAAGTGGGGATAAATAAAAACAGAAACTTAAGTGGAGATAAATAAAAACAGAAACTTAAGTGGAGATAAATAAAAACAGAAACTTAAGTGGAGATAAATAAAAACAGAATTCAATAAAAATAGAAAATATTAGCTTACTATAAACAGAAGAAAATGTAATATAAAGAGAAGTTTGGTCCAAACAGAGCGAATTATAAGTAAACAGGAGATTAAGCTGTTCGATTAATGAAAAGAAACTAAAGTGAGAATTTTGTCGTGGATTGTATATCCCACAGTTTTCCTGTCATGAAGTGTACTACTGTGATAAGGTGAGAGAAGACGGTGTGCGTGACAAACACTTTTAAACTAGCAGAAACCCTGTACTGAGGAGTAGGACGGACTAAACCTGTACTGAGGAGTAGGATTGAGTAAACATGTCTACTGAGGAGTAGGACGAAGTAAACCTGTACTAAGGAGTAGGATTGAGTAAACATGTCCACTGAGGAGTAGGACAAAGAAAGCATGTCTACTAAGGAGCAGGGCGGAGTAAAACTGTCAACTGAGGAGAAAGACGGAGTAAACCTGTCTACTGAGGAGCAGGAGGTAAAAAGCCTGTCTACTGAGGAGCAGGACGGAGTAAAACTGTCTACTGAGGAGTTTGACGGATTAAAACTGTCTACTAAGGGAGGGGTAGGACGGAGTAAACCTGTCTACTGAGGAGCAGGACGTAAAAAGCCTGTCTACTAAGGAGTAGGATGGAGTAAACATGTCTACTGAGGAGTAAGACGGAGCAAAACTGTCTACTAAGGAATAGGATGGAGTACCTGTACACTAAGGAGAAGGACGGAGGAAACCTTTCTACTGAGGAGAAAACCTGTCTACTGAGGAGTAAGACGGAGTAAACCTGTAAACCTGTATACTGAGGAGTAGACGGAGTAAACAATTCTACCAAGGATAATGACGGAGTAAAGATGTATACTTAGGAGTAGGACGGAGTAAACCTGTCTATTGAGGAGTAGGATTGATTAAACCTGTATACTAAGGAGTAGGATAGAATAAACCTGTCTACTGAGAAGTAGGACGAAATAAACCTGTCTACTAAGGAGTAGGACGGAGTAAACCTTTCTACTGAGGAGTAGGATGGAATAAACCTGTCTACTAAGGAGTAGGACGAAATAAACCTGTCTACTAAGGAGTAGGACGGAGTAAACTTTCTACTGAGGAGTAGGATGGAATAAACCTGTCTACTAAAGAGTAGGACGAAATAAACCTGTCTTCTGAGAAGTAGGACGAAATAAACCTGTCTACTAAGGAGTAGGATGGAGTAAATCTTTCTACTGAGGAGTAGGATGGAGTAAACCTCTCAACTGAGGAGTAGGACGAAAAAAACCTGTCTACTAAGGAGAAGAACGGAGAAGACCTTTCTACTGAGGAGTAGGATGGAGTAAACCTGCCTACTGAAGAGTAGGACTACATAAACCTGTCTACTACGGAGTAGGATAGAGTAAACCTTTCTACTGAGGAGTAGGAGGGAGTAAAACTGTCTACTAAGGAGTAGGACGGATCAAACCTGTCTACTAAGTAGAAGGACGGAGCAAACCTGTCTACTAAGTAGAAGGACGGAGTAAACCTGTCTACAAATAAGACGAAGGACGGTGTAAACCTGGTTACGAACGAGTAGGACGGAGCACACTTCCAAACTGAACTATGGATTAGAACGGAATAAACTTGTCTACTACCGAGTAGAACGGAGCAAACTTTTGAACTGAACTTTTCTGGACGGAGTAAACCTGTCTACTATCGTTTAGGATGGAGTAAACTTGAGAACTGAACCACGGATTAGGACGGAGCAAGTTTTTGACCTGTTCTCTCTGTGTCTCCTCTCATACTGTAGTATATTCCTCCAAATACAGGAGTATAATATAAGGATTATAAAGATGAACTTGTATAATAATAACGTATTATCTCTCACCCCTTACTCGTTATCTCTTCTTAAATAGGGGAATCATGAAGAGAAAGGATAAAGGGGGGGGGGGAAAGGGATATCCCCCTTGAAGAATTTTCGTTTCCGGTAATGAAGCATGTTTAAAGCCAGGTACCGCCTCCCAGGGAGGATGGACATTTGTTTTAGCCAAGATACGGAGAGTACAGGGTGTCCCAAAAAACATGAGGATTCAGTGACGAATTGGATATCGTCTTTGTTATGAATTAGCATTGTAATACCTGATTTCAAAAGCCATAATATTATTATGTCTGCTAGAGTTTATTTTATGAAAAGGGTAAAAGATTGTAAAGATGTGTTCATAATGTCTCCGCAAGATGAACAGTGAAGACTGACAAGTTTACTCTTGTTTACTAAGTACAACCGTATGCAGTCAAAACATAAACAAACAAAATGTGAACATAGCAGACGAAACTCATACAGATTACAGCTTTCTCAGTAGGTATCACTATACTAAATCAAAGAATTATTTGAAAAGACAATATCGAATTCGTAACTGAATTCCCATGTTTATTGGGACACCCTGTACCAGAAAACAAGGGAATTTTAACTTGAAAATCCTATTCAATCTTTAATAACTAGTTATAGATACTAAAGTGTTTTCATGTTTTCGCGAATTCTAAACTTTTAAAAAGTATGATTTAACAACATTAATACAGTAACAATCTACCTAAATACATCGAATAAAAAATGAATGTAACATATTTAAAAAAAGATGTTGACGAAATTTATCAAATTCTATAACACGTAAAAATTAAATTTAAAGAAAATAAAGTTTAAGGTTTACAGATCATTTACAAACCATACAACCATTCTGAAAACGTATCCACCCAAAAGTACGATTTTGAACGTCGACTTGGCGCTCAAACTCAGGATTCACAGATCTTAAAAAAGTTTGAGATGTCTCAAATGAATCCTAAAGAATTTGTCCACAACACTGCATACTCAGTTCAACTACCTTACATAGCCGGTCTGTCCCTTTAAGACAAAAGCTTACAATACTCAAATAAGATAAACGAATTGTAAGGTCCAAATCTTCACAAAAATATGTGTGTATGAATAATTAAATCGGACGAATATGTAGTAAGTAAAGTATATAACATTCATGCATCAAAATTATTAAAGAACAAGTGTACAATTTAGGGAAAAAAAATTAAAAATAATTTGTAAAATTCCTCAAATTTTCTTCCTTGTCTTTGCTGTGTTATTTCAATCCACGAGTTATATCTACAGAGTAATCGCAAGTCAATACGCCGATATTGTCCTTTAAGTTGCTTAAAGTTGCTTAAAGTTGCTTAAAGTTGCTTAAAGTTGCTTAAAGTTGCTTAAAGTTGCTTAAAGTTGCTCAAAGTTGCTTAAAGTTGCTTAAAGTTGCAGGGACTAATTGCAAATCGTAAATGCATCTAAACAATTACAACTAAACTCTAAAGTTGTCAAGCTGTACACATGCATACAGTGTACATTGAACAAAATATATAAAAGTTATATTTAAATAAAATTTTATAAAATACCAAAAATTTACAGTGAGAGATTTGGAAATAGACAAAATACAAAAATTAAGTCTTATGTAATTTTTAATTTTAAGCTTATATTATTTTCAAAATCTATTTGCATACACGTACATTGAAAAAGTAAATATATTCACTAAGGGAGACCATGGTCATTTGACAATACATACAATCTAATATATCAATTAGAGTCACTGAAAATACATACAATCTAATATATCAATTAGAGTCACTGAAAATACATACAATCTAAATCATAAAAAAAATTTCTTAAATCATAACTTATTATTTAAAACTTTGAATAAAAAAGATTTTAAAACAGAAATGTAATTTTGAATATATTTTTCTTTTAAACACAGAAAACTTTCAACTTAATTAAATTAAATACTTTTTGGTGAAATCTGAATAACCATTTTTGTTAAAACAAAATTTAGTTATAAATAAAACTGGCAACTCTTGTTCAAGGTGATAAGACATTTTTTATCATTCAAACCTTAACAGTCAAAGTCTAAAGTTTAACAATAAAAAGTAAAATTTCTATTAAAAATGTAACGAAATAAAACGATATTTTTGCCCTGCTAAAATGAGTTTTGAGAGTTGTTCATAATAACATTAAGCAGGCGCTTTTATACACTGTTCAAAATATTACAAAGCACTCAAATTTTTTTATCCCTATAATTTAGCAACCTGATGGTGTAAATTGATTTTTCATATTTAAATTATTGATCTAACAGTTAATTTTGAACGCTTAATCTCCATATCCAATGTGGGCAATTTTAAAGAAACCAGGCTTTTAGGACGCTTTGCGTCCAAATTCTATTAACTGTGAACATTTTCTCTTTGTATACACAGTAAAAACAAAAACAAAAACAGACAAAAATTTTGCAGATTTTATGAAAAAAGTTAATGGGTTTTCAAAATTTAATGCAAATTGAATTTTGTTGTAGGCAAAATTTTTAAATTTTGATCATCTATAAATCTCCCCTGGGGTCATGTGAGGTACCACACAAAATTTGGGCCCGATCGGTTCAGCCGTTTTGATGTTTATTGGATACAAACGGACAGACAATCAGACAAGCAAAGTATATATATACTAGAAATTCAAGGCAATTCGCGCCCTTCTTTCTAGACTTTTAGGGCGCTTCGCGCCCGTCTTCTATTTAAATTGTGAACATGTTCTTTTTGTTTAAATTTAAAAACAAAGAAGAACAATTTTGCGGATTTTTAAAAAAAAATTTACAAAATTAAAAACCTTTAAAACACATTTAAAAAAAAAAATTTTCATTCATAAACATTCCCTGTGGTCACGTGATGTCCCACAAAAAATTTGGGCCCGATCGGTTCAGCCGTTTTGACGTTTATTGGATACAAACAGACAGACAATCAGACAAGCAAAGTATATATATACTAGAAATTCAAGGCAATTCGCGCCCTTCTTTCTAGACTTTTAGGGCGCTTCGCGCCCGTCTTCTATTTAAATTGTGAACATGTTCTTTTTGTTTAAATTTAAAAACAAAGAAGAACAATTTTGCGGATTTTTAAAAAAAAATTTACAAAATTAAAAACCTTTAAAACACATTTTTTAAAAAAAATTTTCATTCATAAACATTCCCTGTGGTCACGTGATGTCCCACAAAAAATTTGGGCCCGATCGGTTCAGCCGTTTTGACGTTTATTCGATACAAACAAACAGACAAGCCAAATTTATATATAGATATTTAGATTGAGTTTTTTTGCCACAAACTCTGATTTTCTAATTCATATATCAAATAGTTTGAAATATCAAAAGTTTACACCGTCAGGTAACAAAGATATAGGAATTTGAAAATTTGATTTGTTGGCAAAAACTCAATTCCTTTGAGGATTAATGTTTGATCTCTCAACTCAAGATATCCCTGCAGGACATGACCGTTGTAAGCATTTACTGTGATTTAAATCAATTATGCCAATTACTTCTAAAAACCTTAATCTAACAGCAAGTGCTTTACAATGCTAAATTGTATATGACAAGGTGCATCAGAAAAGCATAAGTGAGTTAGAGCTGTAAAATCGAAGTCCAAGGCATTGCGACACTTCAAAGTCCACCCTGTCTTCAAATTTTATAAGCTTGGGCTGAATTTATGTGATTATATTTTGTAGATTGTTTGACATTAATTTTTACGAAAGATTTTCTTTTTTGATTGATGAGGTTTACAGAACACAACGCGCGCGCTAATTTTATATGTGCACGCTTCAGTGCACAGTGCTAAAGAAAAAACAAAACTTTCAAACAATTTTTCATTCTCAATTTACACAACGTTTTTTTATAAATCTAAAGTTCTTGCTAAATTTTATCTGATCTATGTAGATAATGTCGTGTTAAATAAAATTATTATAAAATTTATTATTTAGGTTTGATTGTTGATTAAAAACACAGCTAACATTGCTGTAAAGCAGTTTTTCTTCTATATTCAACTATTTTTTACTCGAAGTAAAATCAACAACTATCATTATCTTCTAATATTTTATACTATTCAAGTTCTTGCTGTTTTTGATGATTTTTATCAAATTTCTCCATATAATATTATACTAGCTTGGTTTTCCCTTTAAAGGGACTGTAAAGGAAAAATGAAAGGGGGTATAGGCTGAAAGCTAATCAATCCCTCACCATGTTGATATATCCNTAAAATTTAGAAAATCTTAAACTTAAATCACGTGACCAGAACTATCACCAATGGCAGAGCAGTATACTTGGTCACGTGTCTCCGCCTGTATCACGTGACCACTTTACTGCACTGCCATAGGTGGGATTTCTGGTCATGCAATACGGACGTATAAATAATATTATGAATTAAATCTATGAAAAATAGAAATAACAAATATAAAACTAGAATTGGAGTAAACCTAAGTTACAATTAGCTTTCACTGGGATATCATCGTTTTCAGATTGGTTGCTTATTTGCTGAATTTGATCTATTTAAACCCACTACTTTTATACAAAATTGTATATATAATAATTTTCGTATAAATTTGACAAAATTGAAAATCAGTTTCTCGAGATAGGAACATCAGATATAACTTTCATGGGTCGCGATCGAGAGCTATAGTGATTAGCTTTCAGCCTATACCCCCATTCATTTTTCCTTTACAGTCCCTTTAACTGAGGATTGTTAAACCAAGCATTATGTGGGATAAAAAGTGTACACAACAAATAATGCCTTGTCAATTTTTTAACGCTGACTGATTACTAATTGCCTTGTATTATATTTATACACGGTAAGGAGCCGGTCTAAACCCATTGAACTATGATAAGAGTAGACCCGGGGGGGGGGGCATTTATCAAGAATACGGGAAAACATATTTTTGAAAATATATCGATATTTTTTGTTGAAAAAATGCAGCAGTTCCCGTAAAATGCCTTTTCGCGGTTTAAACAGCTTTTTCTTTAGAATTTTTCTGTTACATTTTTGGTACATTTTTCTGAAGTCGTAATTTTAAGTAAACCCCATCTATTGTAGAGAAACCACAATAGAAATAATGAATTTTTAAAGAGATAAAAGTAGATATTTCTTTCATCCTTGACCAAACAAAGCTTTAAAGGGCACTGCTGTGAATTGAACCTGCCACTTCAACCGATAGTAAGCGAGTAGCCATAAATCCATTATATCGGAGAAGAAAGCAGAGTTAGCTGATTCTCACAAAGAGTTCAATAAGTCTATTTTTATCTTTGGTTAAATTAAAAGAGAATTCAATCTTGTTCAAAACTCGTTAAATCATTTCTCAAATGGCAAACTTGAGTCTAAATGCACTGTTAATAGACTTTTAGTTAAATACATTTAAATCATCGATAGTGAATTCTTACTAACTATAGTAAATAATATCTATCTTCTATATATAAATTTGGCTTGTCTGTCTGTTTGTTTGTTTGTCTGTTTGTATCCAATAAACGTCAAAACGGCTGAACCGATCGGGCCCAAATTTTTTGTGGGACATCTAGGGACCCCAGGGAAGGTTTATGAAAAATCATTAGCTTTGTTTAAAATTTAAATTGGGTAGGTTGACTAATAATCCAGGCAACGCTGGGTTCCCAAGCGAATATTATAATAAAATTATATGCAGCAGAACATGTCTGGAATATTTTAGTATCCAAACTTAATTTTTAAAAGACAATGCATCTTCAAGTTCAAGAGACTATCAACGTATGTTGAAGCGAAACTCCAATTTAAAGGTTCGTGAAGGTAGCTTTAAAAACATTTGTCTGAGTAAAAATAACTGAGGTTTTTGTGTTTATCCCTCTGTAATTTGATCATTTTCAGTTGATTTTTATCCCCATGTAATAAATGACACAGTCGCATTTATGCAGCAGAAGCAAGCAAGTAAATTGACAAACGCAACTAGTTACAAAAAAACGACGATATTTTAATTTGCTTTTTCAAAAAAGAAATTTAAATGGTAACGTTTTGAATCTGGCCTTGTAACCTCATTTAGAAAATAACTTTTAAAAAACGGAAATTACGTATACATGATTAGACGACGAGTGAATGTTTCATATAAAACAAGATTTTTCCATTTTTTGTACATTGATACCAAGAAAACTCTGGAAAAGGAAGACGACTTTAAGGTTTAAGGCTTGACTTGAAATAGTCAAATAAACATGCGACACAGCACTTGTGCAGTTAAACAGACCCATTTAATCTTAATAAATGTTTCAATAAGTTACAAATAAATCTATTTTCTTTTAACACCTTCAAATACACCCAAGTATTCCTATTATGTCGTCTTCCTATTCCACAGCTTTCTGGTTTTCACTGTATATCTGTTTTGTGCACTACATTTTAAAAAAACGTTATTTAATTAATAATTTAGTTTAAGAAAATACTAGCTTTTTCTGTTAATCACAGCACACAGCTTATCAACACTGATATTTTTAAAATAGCAGTTGTGTTTCACTTAGTTTTACATCGCACTGCACTAAATAGTTATAACTTAAGAATTATAAGTTAATACTTGGGATATTCCCCCCCCCCCCTCCCCTAGATGTTTAACACTAAGCTATTAATATTTAAAGTGCCTGAAAATAACTACTATATAGTGAGGGCTGAGTAAAGTGAACAGAACTTGTGTACTCCGTGTGAAAGGTTTAGGCGAACTAGAGTCATACGCTGACGCTCTAATTCTATCCTGTATTATAGATAGTGGACTGTATAGATACTGTATACTGTGCAGTATACACTATTCTAAAACTGTATCCTGTATAGTAGATAGTGGACTGTATAGATACTGTATACTACTACTGAATACTGTGCAGTATACACTATTCTATAACTGTATCCTGTATAGTAGATAGTGGACTGTATAGATACTGTATACTTATACTGTATACTGTGCCGTATACACTATTCTATAACTGTATCCTGTATAGTAGATAGTGGACTGTATAGATACTGTATACTGTACAGTATACACTATTCTATAACTCTATCCTGTATAGTAGATAGTGGACTGTATAGATACTGTATACTACTACTGTATACTGTGAAGCATAACACAGCTGCCGAGATTATTAAACTTTGATCATAGGATCAATGTATCCATGTATCCATGTATTCATCATGTATCCATGCATCCATTTATCCATATATCCATGTATCCATGTATCCATGTATCCATGTATCCAAGAATCCATGTATCCATGTATCCATCTATCCATGTATCCATGTATCCATGTACCCATGTATCCACCTATCCATGTATCCATGTATCCATGTATCCATGTATCCATCTATCCATGTATCCATGTATCCACCTATCCATGAATCCATGTATCCATGTATCCATGTATCCAAGAATCCATGTATCCATGCATCCACCTATCCATGTATCCATGTATCCATGTACCCATGTATCCATGTATCCATGTATCCATGTATACATGTATCCATGTATCCATGTATCCCTGTATCCATGTATCCATGTATCCATGTATCCATGTATCCATGTATCCATATATCCACGTATTTATGCATCCATGGACTTATTTAGTCTGTTCAGTTTAATCGTTTTGACTTTTATTGTATACACACATATCAATTTATATAAATATATATGTAGAATTTAAATATGCCTTAATAAACGCGACCGGGGTTTCCCGAGGTTGAAAAGAACACGAGAAATTACATCTCTGTTAGATATACGCTCGATGCATATTGCATGGAATAGTCATTAATAATCTAATATAGCATACATGCAGGCCGTAACTGGGTGTTTTTTTAAGAAGGGGGCGCACTGAGTGCAACGAAGTGAACGAGGCGGGGGGTGAAAGGGGGCAGAGCTCCACTGCTTGAAATTTTTTTTTCTGTCTGAAAAACTAACTTTTTTACCTTAAATTCGCGAAGTGCTACAATCTTTTTTTATTGCTTTATTTCAATCCTTTTCATTGATTAATTTCAATCTTTTTCATTGCTTAATTCCAATCCTTTTCATTGCTTAATTTCAATATTTTTCATTGCTTCATTTTAATCCTTTTCATTGCTTAATTTCAATCTTTTTCATTGCTTAATTCCAATCCTTTTCATTGCTTAATTTCAATATTTTTCATTGCTTAATTTCAACCCTTTACTTTGCTTAATTTCAATCTTTTTAATTGCTTAATTTCAATCCTTTTCATTGCTTAATTTCAATCCTTTTCATTGGTTAATTTCAATCCTTTTCATTGGTTAATTTCAATCCTTTTCATAGCTTAATTTCAATCCTTTTCATTGCTTAATTTTAATCTTTTTCATTGCTTAATTTCAATCCTTTTCATTGCTTAATTTAAATCTTTTTCATTGCTTAATTTCAACCCTTTACTTTGCTTAATTTCAATCTTTTTAATTGCTTAATTTCAATTTTTCATTGCTTAATTTCAATCCTTTTCATTGCTTAATTTTAATCTTTTTCATTGGTTAATTTCAATCCTTTTCATTGCTGAAATTCAATCTTTTTCATTGCTTAATTTTAATCGTTTTCATTGCTTAATTGTAATCTTTTTCATTGCTTAATTTTAATCTTTTTCATTGCTTAATTGTAATTTTTTTCATTGCTTAATTTTAATCTTTTTCAGTGCTTAATTTTATATCATTGAAATGTTATCAACACAGAATCTTGAATAAACTATAATATCTGGAAACAAATTATTTTTTTTATTGTTTTTTAATTAGACTGCCTAGGTTTTCTGAAACCCTAAGATCATCCTGGAAGATTCTAATAGATGTTCCAGTAATGAAGAAAATCTACCCCTCTCCTCCTATGGTATGCTACCAGAGAGTGGAGAATTTGAAGGATCTCTTGGGTTAAGTCTAAACTTCCAAGTAGACAGAGATTCACATGAGAAAAAAGAGATAAGTTGGGTTTAAACCAAGGAGTATGTAATAGAAGGGAGATACAACTGACGCGGCAAGGGGCGGACATAAGGATTCTGTAGGGGGGGGGTAAATATTTTTATTTTTTTTNGGGGGGTATTTACCCCCAGGATTCTAGGGGGGGGGTAAATAACCCCAATAACCCCCCTTATGGCCGCCACTGGAAGCGGCCCGCCCTACCATTTGATTATATACATGCTTTGCAGACGGTACTCCATTTGTATAAGAAATATTCAAAATAGGTTATTGTATACGTGGTAATTGTACATCAGACAAATATTTTCTTATTTAAATGAAGTACAGTCTGCAAAGCATGTATTATCATATGGTAGGGCGGGTCACGTCAGTTGTATCTCCCTTCTATTCCATACTCCTTGGTTTAAACCCAGTATTAAATCTGGCTGCCCTGTATGTGAACAGATGGGAAAGAATACTTGAAGAGGTGATAATCTCTGCTACTGGAGAAAAGATACGCCCATAAACTAGTCAATCCTTTTCCAATCATTCAATACTCTTCAAAAGAGTAAGGTATGGTTTTCTAATTTTTCTTTTAAGTTTTAAGTGTTTTGAAAAATTCCTTATTTTAAAGGTTGCATAAAAAGATGTTATATTTTTGTTCTCTTCTTTGTTTATTTGAGTTGCTTTGTTTGTATTATTTATTTTTATTTTTTGCTTATATCTGTTATATCATAGGACGAACTCCTGATGATGCCAAAGTTTTTGACGAAATATATTGAGAAGAAAATGATATAATTCTAGTGCTAGAAAGTAGGGTTGGGATTTGTTTAAAAACGATCTAAAGTTTTTATTTATATAATATATATAATACATATATAGTACATAGTTTAAGATCTGTAAAATGAAACAGGGCAGATTTCAGATTTTGTTAAATTATTTAATAAATGAAATACAGTGATAAACAGAAAACTCTGGAATAGGAAGTTGAAATTTAGACTCAAGTTAATAGTTCACACTGCTGAAATTGGACCATCAGGTTTCAAGTCAAAATACCTAAACCTTTTCTTTGGAATATATTAATATGCAGTCTACTGAATTATAATCTCAATTTTAAGGAAAAGCATTCAGGGAGTTTTGAGTAAATCCATTTTTATGATATTGAAGAAATCAAGTGCATTTTCTGGTCAAAAAACAAATGTATCTTTAGTTTCAAGACTTGATTAAGCAGATTATGTTTTTTTGCAATATTTTTTTAACCTTTTTTGGCACATGACAGGCTGCCAAATAATTCCGCAAAAAATCAATGTCATAAGTGAACTGTATGACTGTTTAAGTACTGCCAATAAAAGGGTTTTTGAAGTGGAATCCTAAAAATCACATCAAAAAGACTTTTTCAGGCCGTATCTAGTCAGTCACGCAGTTGACTTTGGACTTTGATTTTTTACTACAATATGCCTTTTGACTGTTCATGAAAAGTTACAAAAATTGGAGACCCTGCCATTAGCAGTTCAAAATATATATTGTAAAAACCCAGAAGAAGCATATGCCTTTAAATGAAATTTACATTTGATTTTAGACCTATATCTTTGTGGAAAATTCACAAAAATAAATTGGCAAGCAACCCCTCCCCCGCCCCTCTACCTGAATGTGTGAGATTTTGACTTTAGTGGGGGGGGGGGTTTAACACATCTANGGGGGGGGGGGTGCAAAATATATTTGCTGTAAATTATATCTTGGAAATATGATTCTTTAGATTTAAATATTTATATTTTGGAAGTCTGATTGTTTATTTCTTAAGTTTGAACTCTATCTCATGA
The DNA here is from genome assembly GCF_000591075.1 of Eurytemora carolleeae. Classification (NCBI taxonomy): domain Eukaryota; kingdom Metazoa; phylum Arthropoda; class Copepoda; order Calanoida; family Temoridae; genus Eurytemora; species Eurytemora carolleeae. The sequence goes on from NW_019397128.1 coordinate 110,346, forward strand.
ATGTTGGTTAGTGTATATTGTTCAAAGGTTCAAATCAAACTACAGAGAGTTGAGTAGTGCGGGTTCCTATATAGCTTCATATTCACACGGTGCAAAACTGTGCGAATACTGATAATAAGAACCTTTCTATTCAACTCCGTTTTAACATATTAAAAACACATAAGAACACTAATTAAGTAGGGGAGGGTTCCCCGTAGGAATAAATGGGGGCGTGAGCCCCGTCCCCCCCCCTCAGTTCCGGCCCTGAGCATACGTGTAAATACATGTCACTACATACACAGATACATGTAAATAAATACATAGATACAAGTCAATACATACACAAATACATGTAAATTCATACATAGATTCATGGCAATACATACACAGATACATGTAAATAAATAAACAGATACATGTTAATACGTACACAAATACATGTAAATAAATAAACAGATACATGTTAATACGTACACAGATAAATGTAAATACATACACAGATACATGTAAATACATACACATATACATGTAAATAAATACATAGGTACATGTAAATACACAGATACATGTAAATACACACATAGATACATGTAAATACATAGATAGATGTAAATACATTATACGAAGAAACATGTAAATAAATACATAGATACATGTTAATAAATGCATAGATACATGTTAATACATACACAGATACATGTTAATAATTACATAGATAGATGTTAATAAATATATAGATACATGTTAATAATTACATAGATACATGATAATAAATACTAAGATACATGTTAATAAATAAATAGATACATATCAAACATACACAGATACATGTTAATAATTACATAGATACGTGTTAATAAATACATAGATGCATGATAATAAATACATAGATACATGTCAAACATACACATATAATGTTAATAACTACATAGATACATGTAAATAGATACACAGATACATGTTAATAAATACATAGATACATGTTAATACATACGCAGATACATGTAAATACATCATACACAGATACATGTAAATACATCACACAAAGATACTTGTAAAAACATCATACATAGATACATGTAAAAACATACACAAATACATGCAAATACATATACACAGATACATGAAAATACATCATACACAGATACATGTAGAAACATCATACATAGATACATGTAAATACATACACAGATACATGTAATTACATACACATATACATGTTAATACATACACAGATACATGTAAATACATAGATACATGTAAATACATCATACACAGATTCATGTAATTGCATACACAGATACATGTTAATAAATAGATAGATGCATGTAAATACATACACACTACACAGATACATGTAAAAACATCATACATAGATACATGTAAATACATACACAGTTACATGTAATTACTTACACATATACATGTAATTACATACATAGTAATAATTACATAAATACATGTTAATACATAGATACATGTAAATACATAGATACATGTAAATACATACAAATATACATGTAAATACATACACAGATACATATTAATGCATGCATACACAGATTCATGTAATTACATACACAGATATATGATAATACATAATGATTCATGTAAATACATATACACAGATACATGTAAATACATACACAGATACATGTAAATACATGTACACAGATACATGTAAATACATAGATTCATGTAAATACATACACAGATATCTATATATAAATTTGGCTTGTCTGTTTGTTTGTTTGTTTGTTTGTCTGTCTGTCTGTCTGTTTGTATCCAATAAACGTCAAAACGGCTGAACCGATCGGGCCCAAATTTTTTGTGGGACATCTAGGGACCCCAGGGAAGGTTTATGAATGATCAAAATTTCAAATATTTGTCTCCATCAAAATTCGATCGTCATTAAATTTTTGAAAATTTTGAAAATCCACGAAATTTTTTGTGAAAATCCACGAAATTTTTTGTGAAAATCTGCGAATTATTTTTGTTTTGTTTTACGATGTAAACAAAGAGAACATGTTCACAATTAATTTAGAAGATGGGCGCGAAGCGCCCTCTCAGGCTAGAAAGAAGGGCGCGAAGCGCCTTGAATTTCTAGTATGTATAATACGGAGAAAAACGCCACAATGTTGTCCTAAACCATGCATAGCTAAGCTAGTAAATGTAGTTTCTTTAAATAAATTTTCTTTAGATAAAAACAAGCATTATGACCGTAAATATTAGAGTTTTTTCCCAGGAAGCAACATGACTCAATTATTGTTAATTTTCAACAGGTGGAAGTCTGGTACAAAACGCACCTGCCATATGTAATTTGTACTATGTATAAATAATGTAAAAAAGCCCTGTAGGATACTAAACTTTCAGGGCGCTTCGTGACAATCTTTTATTTTAACTTCTAAATGTTGCTTTATCTATGAACATACTCTCTTCTTATACATTCTAAAACAACAACAAAAAGTTCGCATATTTCAAAATATTTTTCGCGAATTTTCCTAATTTTATGATTGAATCGATTTTTTTGGAACCAAACTTTTGATATTCTGATTATCCAGAAACCCACCCCATCATTGCGAGGTAGGGAGGGAGGTCCTACACAAAATTTGGGCCAGATCTATATCTATCTTAAAAAATTCGCCTGCACCACGTCTTTTTGTTCCTAAATCTCGATTTTTTGGTTCCAAAATAAATCTAGCAACCCCCCCCCCTCACTTAAATCCCGTATCCGTCCCTGGGTATCCTACATCTTTTCGGATCGTTTATGGCTCTAAATTGCGATTTTCGGAACTAATCAGAAAATTTAAAAGAATGAATCTTTTTTAAAAATCGCATAAGCCTAATTTGACAATTTTAATGCAGAAAACTTAGGAATTTTTCAAGTATTATTTTTCAAGTATTATTTTTCAAGTATTATTTTTCAAGTATTATTATTTGCGTATTATTATTCAAGTATTATTATTTGCGTATTATTATTTGCGTATTTCAGCGTTAAATCTATGAGAAAATTCAATATGATATGGGACGCTCTGTAGTAAAAGAAATTTGAAAATAAAATTCTGTGATACTCAACTCAACTCTAGCTGTGAACTTAAAAGGGAAAGTTAGGTTACAGCACTGCAATGATATATTTTTTTGGTGGGTAGGTGGGGGGCTTCACTCAAACCCTAAAAGCCAACTAATTTTTTTAATGTTCTTCACATGGTTTAACTTACTGTTCAGTGTTCATATATACCTAAAAACTAAGATTAACGCACAAAACAAAATTCAATCTTCGGATTAACATATTTTAAGAGTTTCAGGTCGTCATTAACTTCTCATCTTTTATGGGTAACCCTGTGTATAAGAGATATTATTTTACGTACATGGGTAACCCTGTACGTAAGATATATTATTGTAGGTACATGGGTACCCTGTACATAAGAGATATTATTGGAAGTACATGGGTAACCCTGTACAAAATTAATTTTTTAAAAGTTTTCTTGAAGACGACATATGTTTTCTGAATAATTTCTCGCGGCATTTTTGTTTACTTATATATTTCTGCAAAATATTTACTAAGTCAAGATTATATGTTTAAACCACTACAGATGTCAGGATGTCGAGCTGGATCTACTTGTTTCTAAATTATTTGAAGAGAATGGGTTGTATTTTACTCCGACCTAGTCTAGTAGTAGAGGGGCAGAAGTACAAGGTTCGCAGACAACTAGCGGAGGGAGGGTTTAGTACAATTGACCTGGCGGAGAATACCAGGAATGGGAAACTAGTGGCGATTAAACGGATTACTTGCCACTCAATTCAAGATCAAAATCTGGGGAAATTTGAGATAGAAGTTCACAGAAAATTTCAACATGAAAATATTATTCGTTTAATAGGTGAGTTGTTAAAATACTTGAAAATTTCAATTTAACGAGATTATTAAAAAACTTTGAAAATTTGAAAAAATTAAGAATATGGAAGCTTATCCTGCATTTTTTCGGGTCCGTCCTAGTATCCTCCTATCAGTTTTGTACATGGTCACTTTTTCAACAATTTTCAACAAAATTAGTATATATTTAGGGTTAGGTAGGGGTAAGACACTTTCTGGGCCGAGCGCTGCGGCTAGGACAGGCTAGGGGGCCGAGAGCTGCGGCTAGGACAGGCTAAAGGGCCGAGCGCTTCGGATAGGACTGGCTTGGGGGCCGGGCGCTGCGGCCACATGGTCAATTATATCCATATGTCCTTGTACAAAATTGAGAGGAGAGGGGTCCTAAAAACGTATAATAGGAAATTACCGGTAATTTCCAAAAGAACGATTTTTGTACCACTTTCAATTTTGTACATGATTTTTTATTGATTTTTAGGTAGTTTTAAAAAAGACACACATGGATAAAGTTGGTCATGTGGCCGCAGCGCCCGGCCCCCCAGCCTGTCCTAGCAGTGGCGCTCGGCCCCATAGCCTGTCCTTGCCGTAGTGTTCGGCCCCCTAGCTTGTCCTAGCCGCAGCGCTCGGCCCAGAAATTGTCCTAAAGAAGGGGGAGGGGGTCCAAAAATTGTATATTTGGACGGACCCCAATCTTTCATTTATCGTAAAGAATACAATATTAATAATTATGCATGGGAAAATTTAGGGTACTGTACTTTTCTAAGGGCTATTTCTTTCCAAAACGACCCCCCCCCCCTACCTGGACAAAATTCTGTATACGCCCCTGATCAATTTGTTGTAGGTGCTAGTATTGAAGGAGACGCAGATATTATTCATAATATAACCAGCGAGATAATCTTGGTCCTTCCCTACTATGAGAGAGGTTCTCTGCAGGACGAACTGGAGAAAAGATGTTTGAAAGAAAACCATCTCGAGGAGACGGTTTTACTCCGGTTGTTTCATTGTATTTGCTCTGCAGTCCGGAGGTTTCACTCTCACGACCCTCCGTATGCTCATAGAGATATCAAACCTCATAATATCTTACTAGAGAAGGATTTTACTCCAATACTCATGGACCTAGGATCTGTTGCTCCTGCTAGAATAACAATCAGGTAAGGTAATTTAAAATGGTCCTCCATGCAAAGGTTAAAATCCCCGATTTACAAAGGTACCCTTTAAAGCGTTTTCTGATTAAGTATGAATTAGATTTAGACGCTGATTATTTACAATTGTGGGTTTTCTACTGCAGGAAAACCTACATATAGAAATTATCAGAACCAAACACTTTCAAACATGGAAAAACTAAAATTTCTTCCACATCATTGATCAGATAAAGGCTTCAAGGGTATCATTGTGATTCAGAAATTGCAATCTTTGCATGGAGGATGACTCAAAATGAATGATGGGAGGGGGGATTATTAAGTACTCTCCCCTTTTTGATTCAGAAATTCATTCATCTTCCAAAATTCAGCATAAAAAAATGTAAACAAATTTTGCACGTTCCGTGCAAACATTCACATTAATATAATGCTGGACACTTTTTTAAGCATGATTTTTCAACAAAATATTTTCATTTGAAATAATACTTTGCGGGAAAGAAATTTTTCCAGTGTAAGAACTTTTTCTGGTCCAGGAGTAACCGGGACGCCCAGTTTCTGCAGGATACGGCAGCAGAGAGGTGTTCTATGACGTACAGACCTCCGGAGCTATTCATGGTTCCATCTTCATTTGATATCACAGGTTAACGGGTTTTCTCAGAAATAAGGGTCCTTTTCATCTTAATCTGGATCCGATATGATTAAATAGTTCGGATTCGATTCAAAATTTACTTCAAATTCCATGCTTTTTTAATCTTCTGAGGAGGGGAGTAATTTTTACTGAAAATACTTATCCCTATCTATCAATTTTCTTATTGAAAGTTGTTTTCTTCATTTTTCTCCAAAAATTCATTTCAAATCGGTTTTGTGGTTTCGGATCCTGATCTCTGATACATCTTTGCAATTCCTTTAAAAATTCTATCTTCGATTTTAATCAAAGCCAAAAATATTTGACCAATTTAACAATTTTTTTTTCTTGGATTTTGAAAATTCTAATAGAATTCCTTCAACATCAACAGGGGCACCTTGATCAGGACGAGACGATTTCGTCGCGTAACAATATATTTATATAAGAAGATTATAGATTACCTTATATAGAGAAAACAGATATCTGGTCGCTGGGATGTCTTCTCTATTCTTTAATGTACTTTAAATCACCGTTTGACAGGTATTTGTATTTAGTACACTTTTTATTTATTAATGTACTTCAAATTACCGTTTAACAGGTATTTGAATTAAGTACACTTTGTATTTATTAATGTACTTTCAATCCCCGTTTAACAGGTATTTGAATTAAGTACACTTTGTATTTATTAATGTACTTTCAATCCCCGTTTAACAGGTATTTGAATTAAGTACACTTTTTTCTTTAATGTACTTTAATTCACTGTTTGACAAGTTCAAGTTTAATTTTATTATCCGGTTTGGAAGTATGAGTTAAAGCCAAATTGCCGTATGCTTGAATCTTAAAAAATTTATGAAAGCAAAATTGTTTGAAGCGATTGAAAAAAATCTTAAGAAACACTTTTTACGCTTTTAAAATTTTTTTTTCATCTCAACTCACTTAATTTTCATATCATCATTCCACCCCCCCCCCCCCCCCCCCCCCNGGTTATCTTGCTTTTATGAACATCTCATCTTTCTTTGTACGTATATTTTATTTTTTTAATTCCTAATGATTAAAATTCCTTTTTCGTAGCGTATATGAGAGAGGAGACAGCGTGGCGCTAGCTGTGCAGAGCGGAGATATATCCTTCCCAACCTTGAAGAAACCTTACTCCGACCCCGTCCAACAACTGGTTAGGAAAATGATGAATCTTGATATGAGTTTCAGGTAGCTAGGGGTGTGTATTTTTATAAGAATTGCCCCCCCCCACCCCCCTGGGAAAATTTGACATTAAGAGGCAAGATTTTTTTATACTGTTTATTAACAAATTTATTTATCTTCCAATTAACAAACTTTATTTATTTATCTTCCACTGAACAAACTTAATTTATTTATCTTCCACTGAACAAACTTAATCTATTTATCCTCCACTAAACAAACTTGATTTATTTATCTTTGTTTATTTTTGATATTGTTTTTTATTTAAATAATTTTCGCTGGCGCTAGATTTTCGAACATTTCTGGAAAATCTGAAAATGTCGTCTTTATTACCAAAAATCCTTGAAACAGGAATAAATGTTTTCATAAGTAACTCTTAGATCATGAAAAATACAAAATATTATGAAATATCAGCTGTTTACGAATGCTTCGAAAAATAATCGTTGACTATTATTTGTAATTTCTGAATGATTTGGAATTAAATTGATTTGTTTACGATCCGAGTTGAATGTTGCATCTTTCTGAATTCGTATGGACACTACGTTCTTCGTTTTTAACAATTTTCTCCTTACAGACACAACAGATAGAAGTAAGATTAGTAGAGATCAAAAGCGCATTAAGCCTATACCCCCTATTCATTTTTCGCGAACACTCACTTTAATATTTGCACAAATAGAAGAGTAAAGATTTAAAGAAGAGACGGTTTCTATAATTTGTCCTTTCTTCAAAAATTAAATCATTGGCAAAAGAGAAGAAATAAAAACAATTGAAGAAAAATGATCTAAAACATGAAATTAGTTTTCCTTCCTTCCCTTTTAGGGTCAAACTGAGTATTTTTACAGTGGGACATATAAACTAAGTATTTTTACAGTGGGACATATAAACCGAGTATTTTTACAGGGGGACATATAAACTAAGTATTTTTACAGGGGGACATATAAACTGAGTATTTTTACAGGGGGACATATAAACTGAGTATTTTTACAGGGGGACATATACACTGAGTATTTTTACAGTGGGACATATAAACTGAGTATTTTTACAGGGGGACAAATAAACTGAGTATTTTTACAGTGGGACATGTAAACTGAGTATTTTTACAGGGGGACATATAAACTGTGGAATATGAAGACGACTGTTATTATTTTAAAACTAATTGCTTTCCACCAACATTAAATATTAAAATGTAATATGTGTATTATTGTATGTATTATGTGACTGTAAGCGATATTTCAAGTGGTTCTCCCTCCACGCAGAGATAGTAAGATGTCATATCAAAACTTTGAAAACTAAAATTGGGGTTGTGTACACTGCACAATTGCTATGATAAATGTTCATTGAACTATTTAAAATCGCAACTTCCAATTCTACAGTTTTATTGGCCCACTTTAAACTCCTGATCCATATATTCGTTTACTAAACTTTAAAAATGCATTATAAAATATTACTTTTGTTTCAGGCCTTCCATTGATGGTGTGATTGAGGAAACAGAAAATATTTTGAGTTCTGAGCAATCTAATCAAACCGTTGCAGTTCAAATCAAATAATCCAATCTTGATAGTTCAGATCAATAATCCAATCTTGGTAGTTCAGATCAAATAATACAATCCTTGATAGTTCAGATCAAATAATCCAATCTTGATAGTTCAGATTAAATAATACAATCTTGATAGTTCAGATCAAATAATTCAATCTTGATAGTTCAGATCAAATAATCCAATCTTGATAGTTCAGATCAAATAATCCAATCTTGATAGTTCAGATCAAATAATCCAATCTTGATAGTTCAGATCAAATAATCCAATCTTGATAGTGCAGATCAAATAATCTTATCCTTGGTATTTCAGATCAAATATAATATTATATAATCCTTGTCAGTTTAGATCAAATAATCTAATCCTTGATAGTTTAGATCAATTCCATGGAAGTAATTAGTTTTTAATATAATGATTAGCATCATTTTTTTCCATGCATTTTTTGTTTTCAAATGCTGTTCCCTTAAAGGGGTTCAATAATTTCTCCTCTCGCATCGAGAAACAAATATAATAAAACTTTCTTTACATTATATGCAATAACCATCCAAGAAATTAATTTTTTTAATTATCAAGATTAAAATTGCACTTATTTTAATTTAGTTTGTTATTAAGCTAGATTTTTTTGTAGAAATTCAATATTTTGTTGGTATTAGGAAAATTAAAAAGTATACCTACCTTGTTTAAGTGTAAAAATGCGATATTTTTTATGTATATTTCTAGAAGTAAAGTATTCTGTCCTGAAAATTTTATAAACTATTTTTATTTTTTAATAAAATAAAACTCTTGAAATGTTTATTTGATTGAAGACAGACTACTCCGACCGATGGAACTTTATGTGCAGTTCTTCCCCTCTCCCCTCCCCTCGGGGCCGGGGTAAAGTAATGTTTTTGATGGTCTGTGGAAAAAATTAAATACTGAACCTCGAAAGACGAAATACAATGAAAAGTTATTTCTCTATATCCGGTATTTTGAACATTTCACATAAGTCGATTTTCAAGCTACTATACACTGTAAAAATAAAGTTTAAATGTCATTTTCTTTTTGTGTAGTTTGTTTGGGTCCCCTGTAGATAACCCCCTTGATCTATATATAAATTTTTCTCTTCTTTGTTTTAAAATGTAAACAAAAAGAACATGTTCACAATTTTAATAGAAGATGGGCGCGAAGCGCCCTAAAAGCCTAGTATAATTATAATTCTCTCTTGCTAATCTCTGTTATTTGTGAATTATTTCGTCTAGTTCTAAAGTTCTAAATGCATGCTGCTGGAAATATAGTTAGGCGGGTTCTGCCTTTTTTTCAATCCGCTCGTTCATCGTTCGTGAGCAACACATTTCGTCAGTTGATTTAATTCGTTCTCAAATTGTTTCCATTTTCCGTTTTTTTTCATTCATTTTCTCACTGAACGAATGTTCAGTTAGTTTATTTCTGAACGACTCCGGATTTTTCCTGAGAAAAAATTCGTTTGTTCTCAAAAATTTAGTTGGTTCAAAAAACGATGTCCATCTTTAGCTGAACATATCTTTCTGATAAAATGGCGTCTGAAGAAAGTTCTAGAAATGGATTCTGAAAGATAAAAATAAACTAAGATTTGCTTCTCAAGTTTGTCCAAACAAAACATAAAATAAGATTATGCAACCATACAGGGTGTCCCAATAAAACTGTTCAGACGTCATTAAAGTCTCATTCTTTGCGGGTTACCCTGTATCTCAGAATCTATTCCGACGTTGATCTGGAAACCCTATGTTAGTTTACTCCGGAGAAGATACTGAATAGAAATAGCTTAATCCAAACCTCTGGAGAGTACTGCAACATTTTTTGTCGCTGTTTTTCTGACCTTGCAGAGAAATATTAGATAAATATGCAGTATGGGTTCAATATTCTCTTGAGGGACAACTAGACCTTAGATATACTATACAACTAGACATTAGATAAACTAGACATTAGATATACTAGACAAATAGACATTAGATATACTAGACAACTAGACATTAGATATACTAGACAACTAGACATTAGATATACTAGAAAACTAGTATTTTCTATAGATATTAGATATACAAGACAACTAGTATTCTCTATAGATATTAGATATACTAGACAACTAGTATTTTTCATAGACATTAGATATACTAGACAACTATAAGTATTTTCTATAGATATTAGATATACTAGACAACTAGTATTTTCTATAGATATTAGATCTACAAGACAACTAGTATTTTCCATAGACATTCGATATACTAGACAACTAGTATTTATCATAGACAAAAGACATACTAGACAACTAGTTTCTTCCACAGACATTAGACATACTAGACCATTACTTTTTTTCATAGACATTAGACATACTAGACAATTAGTTTCTTCCATAGACATTAGACATACCAGACAATTAGTTTCTTCCATGGACATTATAGACATAATAGACAATTTGTTTTTTTCATAGACATTAGACATACCATGAACCATTAGTTTCTTCAAGAGACATTAGACATACCATGGACCATTAGTTTCTTCAAGAGACATTAGACATACCATGGACCATTAGTTTCTTCAAGAGACATTAGACATACCATGGACCATTAGTTTCTTACATAGACATTAGACATACCATGGACCATTAGTTTCTTCAAGAGACATTAGACATACCATGGACCATTAGTTTCTTCCATAGACATAAAACATACCAGACCATATTTTTCTTCCATAGACATTAAACAGACTGGACCATATGATTCTTCCATAGACATTAAACATACCATGGACCATTAGTTTCTTCAAGATACATTAGACATACCGTGGACCATTGTTTTTTTCACATAGACATTAAACATACCAGACCATAAGTTTCTTCCATTGACATTAACATACCAGACCATAAGTTTCTTCCATAGACATTAAACATACCAGACCAAAAGTTTCTTCCATAGACATTAAACATACCAGACCATATTTTCTTCCATAGACATTAAACACACCAGACCAAAAGTTTCTTCCATAGACATTAAACAATAAACATACCATACCATATGTTTCTTCCATAGACATTAAACATACCAGACCAAAAGTTTCTTCCATAGACATTAAACATACCAGACCATATGATTCTTCCATAGACATTAAACATACCAGACCATATGTTTCTTCCATAGACATTAAACATACCAGACCATATGTTTCTTCCATAGACATTAACATACCAGACCATATGTTTCTTCCATAGACATTAAACAGACTAGACCATATGTTTCTTCCATAAGACATTAAACAGACTGGACCATAAGTTTCTTCCATAGACATTAAACATACCAGACCATATGTTTCTTCCATAGACATTAAACATACCAGACCATATGTTTCTTCCATAGACATTAAACAGACCAGACCATATGTTTCTTCCATAGACATTAAACATACCAGACCATATGTTTCTTCCATAGACATTAAACATACCAGACCATATGTTTCTTCCATAGACATTAAACAGACCAGACCATATGTTTCTTCCATAGACATTAAACATACCAGACCATATGTTTCTATATATAAGACATTAAACAGACTGGACCATATGATTCTTCCATAGACATTAAACAGACTGGACCATATGATTCTTCCATAGACATTAAACATACCAGACCATATGATTCTTCCATAGACATTAAACAGACTAGACCATATGTTTCTTCCATAGACATAAAACAGACTAGAGTTATGGGTCAACCAAATACTCGGTACACTAGACGGGCTGGTAGGAGTAAACACTTGTTCGTATCATGCAAGGATCGGGTTCATGTGAAGGGGATGATGTGGAGCGCCCTTGTAGTCTGATATCTGTATATTGGTGAGAATACCAGGAATACAAGGCCCCAGGGAGCTCATCTACTCCGGAAATTCACTAACAATGGGATAAATGGACCTCAAGGAAAACTTATGGTTTCAATGATTATCCTTTCTCTTCTTCAACCGGAGCTGGAAACTTATGAAAATTTGTGTAAACGAGACCGGGTTTTGCAAAGTTTGGTTTAATATGACATCTACCAGTCCAGCTAATTCAGACATCAAAATTATTATCCAAAATAAATATTAAATGAAAGTCCTGGGAATTAAAGGTTGAACGTTTAAGCTCTAAAATCATGAAGCTGTAGCTGTTTAATGGTCTAATGGGGGTAAGGTTTAGGTTTGTATAGGTCAAGGGGAGGGGGTTTATCTCCCCTTGTCTACTCTGTTCTGTTTAGGTACGTATACAGTGAGGGTCAGACAACTCAAGAATAGGAAGATGACTTTCCGACTCAAGTCATGACTTTAATTAGTCCAAATAACCTGAGACACGACATTGTTCAGCGTAAACAGACCTGTTTAACTCAAGAAGTGCAATTTAATAAGTTCATAGTTAAACTATTTGATTTGTAACAACATTAAATACACTGGAGTAGTGCTATAATGTCGTCTTCCTACTCTAAAGTTGGCTGATTCTCACTGTATTGCTATTGCAACATGTTGCAACAAAAAAGAGAACGGTTGTAATTGCAAGTGTGAAGAAGCAGAAACTAAGAAGCTTGTAAACCAAAGGATGAAACTTCAGTATTCACTTCTAACTTGATGGTTCTGCTATCCCTATATAAATGAAATAGATATCTATGTTTTTGTTTATTTAAACTGATTATTTTCATTTGTGGTTTCTTTGCAAAAGTGACTTGCGCATTTTTTGTTTATAATAAATATTGGAGAAATTTATAGAAATAAACAGTTCCGAGTAAGAAAAACAACGTTATTTTCCACATTTTCGATCAGATTCAGGAACAGGGTAACTGTTGTAAATCGGGCATTAAAATCACCTTAACACAATTCCTTTAAGGAAAATAAAATTAATCTCTTCTCTTGACGAATTTCTGTAACAATTCAATTAAATGTCTTTTCTTTTATCTCTGTGTATGGTGGGTCGGGTGATTGGTGTCATGAAGGGTGATTGATGGATTGGTTTCTAGAGCAAGGTGTTCGACAGATCTTAATTAATCCTTGCTAGTGATATATCAAGCTCATCAGCAAACTGCAGGGTTTATAAATCCTCCGATCCTTATCATCATTTTGGTATTAACAATTAACATATATAATTTAAATTCCTTGGAAAATATCGTAAAATAATATTCATTTTTAAATATTTTAAAAATTTAGTCCAACAAAAAAGTAGAAAATATCAATTACGAAAAAACCTTCATTTAACAGATGAAAATGGGTTCCTAGGTTAATACAATCCATGATTTTATCTTGGCCCCTCTTTCAAATGGGAGGAAGAGACGATCGGCAATTAGGTAGCTAGGAAAGTCATATTTCTAATTCAGCAGTTTTAAAGGACTGTTCATAAAATAAAGCTCATTAACTCTATCCTGATAGATAATATAGATGGGGGGTGGGTGTGTGATTTTGCCCTTGAAGTTGAGAGGGGAGTGTGATACATGTCCCTAGCCCAACTTTTCAAGGCCTGATCTTAAAAAAAAGAATACTATCTCTAATATATTGACATGTGACACCTGTTATCCTATCCATTTATAAAGAGCTTGTAAATTGTCCAAACTGGCAAAAAAGGTTTTACTCTCACACGTAGAAAAACTCAGGTATGGAGAACTCGGGTTTAAAGAGCTTTTCAAATATATAAATTTTAGCCCTGTTTTATGAAACACATGATTAAAAAAAAAAAGGTGGGAAATCTGTTCACAACTATGATGTCGAGAAAGTGAAGACGCATTCGAATTATTTAGACCCCCCCCCACCCCAATTGTAACTCTTGTGACAGGGTTAATCAAAATTGCAATTTTTTCCTAATTTACATTTATATAACTTTATAGTAATTTCTTTTTGATCTTAACATGCATAATTTTCCCATTATTGACTATTGTTCCTAATTCATGCACAGTATGAATGACGTTTTTTCGCTTATGTACGTTTCATTTTTTTGTTCCTTACCTAACAAACCTGTAGGCTGTACCTTCTTGTGTTGATTATTATGTATAATGAATAATTCATTTTTTTCCTAATTTCTAGTTTTTTTTCTTTATTTTTGTTCCTAACTTGTAACTTGCTTATTGTTCCTATTCTGAACACTGCGTCCCTAGACTCTAAAATCCATAGAGAATAGAATATATATAGAGAGGAATTAAAAGAATCTCTCGGTATGATTTTTTTCAGTCCCTTTCAGCCTGAAAGGGAGTTCAAAGTGTACAAATCATGTAAATGTTCACAAATTATATGCAGTAGAGTACATTAATACAGTATGTTCCCTAGACTATTCATTTTAATTTCGAATTTTTTAAACTGTTAAATAAACTTTATAATGAATTAGGTGAATAAAAACATCATTTGATTTATAATTATAACGGAAAATCATCGTTTGTAAAGTGGAAGGCATAGAGTCTATGTGAAATGATCATTGGTCAATTATGAAACCAGCCTATTTCATAATTTGGGTTTCTTTTAGCAATAATCTTAGATTTTCTATAAAATGATATTCCAGGGCCCAACAGGTTATATAGCACAAATATGTGAAGTACACCTGCAGTATGGAAACAGTACAACAAAATGGCCGTTTTACACTTTTTTCTAGTAAATTCCTCTCTATATATATATTCTATTCTCTATGCTAAAATCCCTGTCATAAATCCTATTATTTTATTCCCAATTTCTTAGCAATCTTTTTATGGTTCCTTATATTATGTATTTCATTAAATGTTATTACTTTCTTTATACATGTATGAAACTCCAAGTTTTTTTGCTTGTTCCCACTTGGCTCAATAGTCAATGTTCCTGTTCCCATGTTATTGTTCTTTAATGTTCTTAATCTAGTTCTTCCTTTTTTGTTCCTAGCTCAGTCTCACCCAACATTTGATATTGTATTGTTTCTTTTTAAAATTAGTCTATAATGTGCCTAGAATCCTAATTTGCTTTACTTACCTGTCTGTTTTTGTTCCTTATTTTAAGTACAACATTTCTTCTTATCATGCTGTGATAAACCAAGTACTTTAATTTGGTATTTAAAATCAATTCATTTAAATAAAAACATACGGTTAACCAAATTAAAAACGTTAATAGGATTATTTTTGACATTAATATCTCAGGGGGAGTGAAGTCACACCCGCCTCCCTGACTTTTGGGCATCCTAACAATTTTCTTGTCTCCTTGGCTATCTCCATTATAAATTCATTGTCGTTCACAACCTTGTTCTCGAACTTTTTCAAGCAAGTTTTCGGCTTTTAAAAATCAACTAATTAAATAACATTGCATTTGGGTTTAAAATATATATTTTAAGAAACTACTGTGTACTCTCTCATTCATGATCTGGTAAAAATTAATTTTAACAGTGATTTAAAGTTATCACTGTTTTAGTTAAAACTATGCATTGTCGCAAGAGTCACATGCACATTCCGCCTGGTGCTCTGAAGAGTAGCTTCTTGAGATTTGACGGATGCTACTTAGTGTGGTATTGGACCAACGCACCATATACAGTGCTACTTGATGGTCGAAAGTTTCTGATGCCACATAAGATTCTTCTTCCTATTCTGAAGTGTAATGTGTTCAGGAGCCATGAGCCACTACTGTTTCCCCTTCAGTGCCACATATTAGCTTTTTTTTTCTTCCGGCAGCCATGAGCCACCACTATTTCCCCTTCCGGACCACCACTTTTGACTCTTCAGGGCTAAACTACTTTTTAAAATGGTAAATTTAGGGCCTTCAAAGTGTGATTTAAAAAAAATCCAGCCGCGTCACGCTAAAAAGCACAACTCAAACCATTTTTTCATTTCTACTTAAGATTAATATTTTGTGTGTTGAATTCTTAAACTGTTTTACAATGAAATTTTATATATCACAAAGTCTAATGATTATTCAATTACTGACTCATAATACTAAATCACTCATTAACCAACTTTGTGATATGTGGTGCCATTATTATAATATTTCTAATTGAGTACTAAATAGAGAGATGGATGAAGAGAGAATGAAACTGCCCGATTGGTTTTGATTTAGAGAATATCTGGTTAGTTACACCCACCCCCCACTCTCGTCCTTCCTAATCCATCCTCTTTATCCAGGCACCAGCTGGATACTTAGATAATTAAAGTTAGAAACAAGATAGGTGGGGAGGGGGGAGGGAGGATTCAATTTAGCTTTTTTTAAACCATTTCTACAATGTGAGAACAATGTTGACTATCAAATGTAGATTACAGTTATGACATTAAACTTTTGAGATCATAGTTTTCTGTTGTAATTGATATAATGTATATTTCAGAAATGCCTTTATTGCTTCTAGTTGTAAATACGTGACAGATAGAAAATGTAGGCCTAGTGTATACACTAAGGATATGTATACATACGTATTTCTGATAACCGGTGCAACCTAAAAAGTCATTTAAAAGTCATCCATTTACCATGGATCAGGTAATCTTTCACCGGTGCATTAATATTCTCTGTTTCAATCATGGGTACTGGACTAGGGTAAGGTAGACATACAATTCTTGTGATTCTAGCTTCTGTACCTCTTGCCTACGTCATAACTTGGTACAGGACACAGAGGATAGGGCACTGGTCCTAAACCTGTCTTGGGACAAGATCTGTTGTAGGCAAGTTTTCAAGTTTGAGTCATGTCATCTTAGTAGGTTTCCTTATACAATTAAAGGATTTATTAAAAACCAAATGATTATTTTTAAAATTAAGGAAATAGCTTATTATTTAATTGTAAATGTGAGGGGCTTATTCAGGGGGGGAGAGCATGGGGACTCGCGGCCCCCTATTACCATAGGTTTCCATCAGGGTATCCAGTGGTCTGCAGTTAAGGGCACTATTGCCCTTTTATAGTGATAAAGGTTGAACCCCCCTTTGATAACAATTCTCTTTGCGCCCCTGTTGGTCCCAGTACATTTATGTTTATTATTTTGTGTTCAAATTTTGTGCATCCAGCATCAGCATGCATATGCTCATCCTCATATAATAAAACAAGACATTGATATATATGTTCTCCATTGTCAGCCAAACAGCTGGAGCGAATGGCCTGACATTTTTTGCGGATACATGGGTGGCGGGGGGGTTAATAAGGCCTTAAAAAATTGAAATTTTTGATCAACAAATTTTTTTTTCATCTTTTTTTCATGGGCCTCCATACATAATAAATTGTTCTAGATATTTGACACAATGGATTTTGACATTTGATGCTGATAATTCTAGTGTTTCCTCCAATGATTCCTTTGACAAATTGGATGATGTGGATGATAATCTTGATATCAATCTGCTTCAAGATCTCGAGGACCTTCAACATTTTCCTCATCCTGCTGAAAGAGCAGCTATCTGGTAAATAAACTTATTTAACAAAAGCCCCCCCCCCCCCAACAACATCTTTAATAAGATGGGGGCGGGGGGGGGATCTGAATACTACTTTAATTAAATAGTATAGGTTTACTATTATGAATATACATGTTCAAGTCCTTTTTTATTTACAATAATAACTTGTGAATATCGTCTTTGATATGCCATAACCCATTTTTTTATTCACCCAGTATATTTTCTATATTTTTAGGCAAAGAAACCGACTAAATATTCCAAATGTGAAGAATCAAACTACTAATTGTGGCCTTCCATGTTCGACAGAGTTGATAGTTGGAACTGGATTGGAAATTATGGCAGGTGGACACTTTTTTCTAGTTGCTAGCTCATCAACTGGTGTGGCCATTAGGACTGCCTGAAACCATCTGTATAGGTATTGAGAATCATACAGTTTTCTTCAATGAAACATGACAGTCCAGAGACGATTAGAATATTATTCAAAAGACAAAATTCAACTACTTGTTAAAAACATAAATTGAAGATGCATTATGGAACTTTGTAAAACTCACATTATACTAATATCAGTTTCTTTAGTTTAATCGCTGCTCTGAACCTACCAGAGGTCAGTGGAAAACACCTCTACATGCCCACTGAGACTCATTAGAGAGATAATATGGTCTCCGTTTTTATTAAGTATCTGCTATCCGATGTTATAGCTGGAGTAGATGGATGCCACATTCCATTTCTTGAGAAGCCCTGTGGTGTTCTTGCAGGAAAAGATCCTGAAAAATTCCGAAACAGAAAAGGATTTTGGAGTTTAAATGCAATCCTGGGGGGGTTTGATAAACAAATCTAAAAACATTAATCTTGGAGCTCCAGGTTCCTTTCATGACTCACCTGTATGGACATTGTCAGAAGCCAAGGCTTGGTTTGAGAATAAGTTTCCCCAGAGGTACGTACTGGGAGATAGTGCCTATTCACAATTTGATTTCTTGATGACTCTGTACTCTGAAGCAGAGTCTCGAATTGATGATTTTAAATGCCTGTTTTATATTCGCCATAGCTCTGCAAGAGTAGAGATGACTGATAACATTTAAGGGATGATGAAGAGTCGGTTTCCTACAGCTAAGTAAATCTCGTTGTAAAAGCATGGGTTCTGGCTGCTCGTAGTCTAATAAATATTTCACTTTAAAAAATTGTTCCTTAATGTTTATGCTTTCATTTTTGCATTTGATAACAAATTACATTAAAAATTATACCATAATTTGCTATGAATTCAAATAAAATGAATATATTCCTGAAAACTCAATTTCTAACACTGCATTTTGAAGAATATCAAAACCATGCACAACCACAGGTGGAGTTTGAGTTTGAATTTGAGGTTGAGGTTGAGGTTGAGGTTGAGGTTGAGGTTGAGGTTGAGGAGCTGGTGTCATGCCTGGAGAGAACTCGTACCTGCAGTGAACTCTGGTTATGGTAAGCGTCAAAGTGCAAGTTTTTTGGAAATAAAACAATAATAATTTAATTTATTTGAGTTTACGGCCAATTTTCCGTAATTCATCCATCCTTTGATGCATAACATCACTTAAGTCTGTCCTAGAAAACACTTTTGAACCCCCTCCCATCCTTATATATTTTTATACATATGTATAAAAACATAGTTTAAATGGACTAGTGCTTCTAGAGGTACAATTTTTAATATTGTCTTATACAGTAGAATCTGGGGTTTCTAAAATGATAATAAACAACATTCCAAGTCAAAAACTATGTATTTGATGAACATTTTAAAAGAACAAGTTCAAAATGTCCAAACATGTCATTAAATTATAAGAATTACAATTTTCTAAAAACTCAAAAAAACTGAGCTTTTTGAGCTGTTTATTAATTGACAATTTTTGAAGGTATTTCAAAAAGTAATGACATTTTAGAATAAGTATAAAATGTAGAAAATGAAAAAAATAAAAATTTTGTTCAGTTCTCAGGGTATTTCAGTGAGGGGTAAGTGCACATCAATAAAATCGATGATTTTGGGGATAAAACTGCTTATAAAACTATGAATTTTCAAAAGATTCAGTGTAAGTTGGTTATATCTTTTAGACCATTATCTGGGATTTCCAAAATTTTCTAAAACATTATTCTCAGTCAAAAACTTTAAAAGTTTTAAGAAATAAAATCAATTAAGTTAAAAATGGCCAAAAAATAACGTTTTTTTCTGGTGGCACCGGAAAAAATGGTCCAAAATAAAAGATATTTTGGACTTTTCTTATATCTATTTAAATTTCTTATATTTCTTTTATCTATTTAGAAGAAAAAGTGCAACTCTGAACAATTTTTACAGGGCCTACAGCCTAAACACATTTGTTTTGGAGAAACCTTGTAGTCTAACCCTGAAATAATAAAAAATAAATATTAATTTATTGATGTTGAAAGTCTCATCCTCAAATAATAAAAAACAAATATTAATTTACTAATGTTGAAAAGTTGAAATTGCATGTGCAAGCATAATAGGGCAGGGGTAGGGGTCAAAAACCCCGATACTAGAACTGAAACAAATCTGTTCAATAAAACCAAGTGTTTAAGTATAAGAATCATGCACTATGACACATAGCACTACCAAGGTTCGCTGCAGGTATGAGTTCTCTAGTTCTCTCCAGGCATGGCACCGGAGCAATGGAGGAGATGCTCTATCGAATCCTTCCAGATGGCATAAATAAAGAACTGGATTCTATCAACAAACTATATCTTAGCTTGAGATGCTGGTCCTCACTAATTTTTTAATATAGTTTATCTGTGTGTTAATCAAAAATTTCACAAGTTGTCTTCAGGGTATTGATATATACACAATACACATACAGGGTGTCCCACGAAACATGACAGTTGGTGAATAGTATAGAATGTCTTCTTCCTTAATTTGTTAAGTTCTTTGACAAAGACAATGATAAAGATATTATATGGGAGGATCACGTTATACTAAAATTGATTTAAAAGTAAAATATATTTTTGAAAAAGATTTTTTTAACGAAATAAACTGGAAAAAGCCTTTAATATCGATTCACCGACAAAGGGTCAAACGACACAGGGTCAAACGATAAAGGGTCAAACGACACTGGGTCAGACGACAAAGGCTCAAAAGCGCGACAAAGGGTAAAACGGTCAAAAAATGCAACAAAGGGGCAAATTTTTTTTAAATTTTGACATCTGTTACAGTAAGACTCCTGTTGAGTTTTTATCCATTTTTTTACTAACACTGTACAAATTTGTTTACTGAAAAAATCATTGGTTTCTATATTTATAATTCAATGCAATGAATATTTTTGTTTTCAAAACTATGAAAAAAAGGTTATAAATATACAAATTAAACTAGATATTGTACTGCTCTGCATTACTCCAAATGTTTACTTGTCATACAATGCTGTCAAGTTCATCTTAAATATATTAGATGAGACTTGGTTGTATGTTTGTAGGACATTCTTCAACTCTTCTCTGTGAACATTTTATTTACATAGATATTTAATTGACAATTTTTCATAGATATTAAATATATTTACATAGATATTTACTTTATATAGGATATTTTACATTAATTTACCATACTATCCTCTTCCCTAAATCTGTCAATGAGAAACCAAACAGAGGCATTTGATGGCAGACAATGCTTGAATGCATTATTATATCCCTCACAGAAGTTGTTTGTTGATGGCAAATCCATTAAGACTGAATCATGTTTGATCCACAGTCCATAAATAAACATTGGTTTCCCACGGGACTTGGTTCTTGGGTTCACCTCTCCCATCCAGGTACGATTAAAGTATAGAAAAAAATATATTATTTATTTCAAGTACTTAGCCCAATTGTTGTTGTTTTTCAAGTTTTCCTTAATAACATGTTGAATCCGGGTTTGGTAGGTTTTAACAAGATCATCTAATGGCATAAAGGACAGAACCCATAGAGTACGAACCAGTTTGTGGAACTCTTCATCAGAGTTGTGTAAAGGAAGAAGTGTGTTGTCTGAACATGGAATTACTTAGTACTTGGGGTCAAAGGGTTCAAATTTTTTTTTTTATAATTTTCCAAGATTTTAAATCTGTAAACTTTTAATTTTGAATCAAGTCTTTAAATTATACAATTTTTACATTGTTTTATAAAAGCATGTAAAGGTCTCACCATTTACTATTTAAAATATGATTGGCATCTGGTTGCCTTAATATGGGAGGGGGGGTTGCCATATCTATCAGATAGTTGAGGAACAGGGTGAACAAATTAGTTCGCTAAGTGCAAAAATGTCTGAAATTTTCACCCTGAGCTCACAACTGTCTGAAATGATGTCAGCTATGTCAGGACAGAAAGGTGAAATAAACACTCTAGGTGCTACTTCAGTATTCCCTCTAGACATTGATGACATCAACAGAGAAGGCAATGATGCTGTGTATCTTGTATTAGATCCTTGATGTCTTCCCTCCCTGAGTTCCAGCGGAAGAGTGCATCTCTCCACTTCAAAATCCACCATTCATATTGAAGGAAACGCCTCAACAAAATAAAGTTTTAAAAGTTTTTTTTTAAAACGGAAACGCCTCAAAAAAAATACGGAAACGCCTCAACAAAATAAAGTTTTAAAAGTTTTTTCTAAAACCGGAAATGCCTCCAAAAAAACGGAAACGCCTCAAAAACAAAGAGGACACGCCTCAACAAAATAAAGTTTTAAAAGTTTTTTAAAAAACGGAAACGCCTCAAAAAAAGCAGAAACGCCTCTAAAAAAAGAGGGGACGCCTCAAAAAAATAAAGTTTTAAAAGTTCTTTCAAAAAACGCAAACGCCTCAAAAAAAACGAAAACGCCTCAACAAAAAAGAGGAAACGCCTTAACAAAATAAAGTTTTAAAAATTTATTCAAAAAACGCAAAGGCCTCAAAAAAAACGGAAACGCCTCAAAAAAAAGAGGAAACACCTCAACTAAATCAAGGTCAGATGCACACTTTTTATAAGTTCCCAAGTAACAAAAGTGAGTAATTTCCCCAGATTCTCAAACTGTGGTGACTTTTTTGGAAGAATTCCCAAGGAATTTCTTGAGAATCCTTTCCTGTAACTGATTCCTCGAAAATTCTCAAAAATTCCTCAGAATTGGTCCCTAAGATGATAGATATTTGTGGGATCACAGTTTTGAGGCTCAGTTTCGAGAAATTCCGAATAAATTCCCAGGAATTTTTCCCCACAAAATTCCTCAGAATTTTTTGGAATCCGGAAATTCCTGAGAAATTCTTGGGACTTGGTCACCATGTTAACGGATTTTTAGGGGATTTTATTATGAGAACAGAAATGCGTCATAGTACGAGAATAAAAAAATTTTGTACAATTTTTTCGAGAAATTAAAATGAAATTTCAATTTTTTTTTTTAAAGTAAAAACACCTAAATAATGTGTGGAAATGTCTCAACTTCATGTGTTGTTTGAAAAGTCTTTAATGAAAAAACGGAAACGCCTCTAAACTGTTCGTATAAATGTGCGGAAATGTCTCAACTTTTTGTGTAGTTTTTAAAGCCTTTATTGAAAAAACAGAAACGAGATTTTCGGAAAAGTCTCCTCTATAATGAATTTAAGAAATTTTCTAAAAAGACAACCCGTAAAGAAAAAGAGAAATCGACTATACTAATTGAAGCTTTGAATTTTTTTTTTTTTTAAACTTGTCAAAATAAAAAGAGTTAACACCTCAACTAAATGAAGTTTTTAAAAATACGGAAAAACCTCAAATATTTTGCAGAAACGCCTCAAAAAAAAATAGGAAAAACTTCAACTAAATGAAGTTTATAAAAATACGGAGACCACTCAAAAATTTTGCGGAAACGCCTCAACTAAATGAAGTTTTAAAACATACGGAAACGCCTGTAGTTAATAATCTACACGGCCAACGTGGCGATAGCAGGCACCAAAATCAAGAAGTGTTAAATTTGAAAAAGCTTGTTGGAGAAGCGTTTAATTTCAATTGGAACAAAGACACATTAAGCTTAAGAACTAGACTCACGTAGAACATTAGTTCTGCGCTACTGACTAGAACATTGGAAAGAGTTTAGTGTTTAACCTCTTCATTTCTCTCAAATAATCAAGGTATAGCAAGGAATGGTGCACATTTATATTGTGCAGGGATTTAGAGATATCTATGTAGCGTAGTTATCTCCTCTTCTTGAGACATCATGATTTCTCGGCGATGAGGTTTGACGGTTCAGGAGGCGTTGCAGTTTCCACAGACTGAATCAGTAAAAAAAGATCATTAGTTTATTGTGAGAGAAGATTCAGGGTATGAAGAAAGATTCAGATTTTAAACCGGAGTCCTCATAATTTTAGGGATGAATAATATCGATAGAGATTTATTTAGTAAGACATTTTAATTATAGAGACTTGGCTTTACTGAGAGTTTTTATTTTTATATTCTTTAATTAACCTTACGGACATAAAAAATCTTTTTTTATACAAATTGGCATTTCTTGATTGCAGTAGCAAAGTTTCATGTCCGAAATATTAAATTAAAGGGTAAAGGATGAAAAGAAAATCCTAAAACTTAGACAACTGACATTACATGCTCAAGGTTTAAATTTTGTTAGAAATGAGTTCCAATAGCGTGTGCATTAGTTTTCGTGCAATATGGTTTTAACCTTAGTTCTTGCTTGCAGTTGCAAAGTTTTATGTCCGAAATAATATTAATTTAAAGGGTAAAGGGTGAAAAGAAAATCTTTAAACTTAGACAACTGACATTGCATGCTCAAGGTTTAAATTTTGTTAGAAATGAAATCCAATAGCGTGTACATTAGTTTTCGTGCAATAGGGTTTC
>NW_019397129.1:0-25631 GCF_000591075.1 Eurytemora carolleeae
GACAACCTAAGAAGAAAAATAAGAAACATAATAAGGATTATATCGGACTATTAGGACTTATGCAGACTATACTGAGGGATAAGCCCCTTACTGGAAAAAAAGGACAGAGGGAATCCGATATAAAGACTATTATGGATTATGGAAAGACGAAATATAGTCAATTACTGCTAGAAACGACTTAATACTTAGGACTGCACATACCTAGGATTAAGGGACTATATAGTGGACAAATATGACTAGTGAATGAATTAGAAAAAACTGCTGTAGATTGTAATCGGAACTTTACATGCATAGTGAATATGACTGAGCCAGGGACTAACAAACACTAAGAAATACATAAAAAGACCCTAGAAGAAGAGATTTTTTAGCGCTTCGCGCAAACGTTTAATGAATTTACTCATGTCGTTCATTTTAAAGCTGTTGGAAGTATATCTTTTTTAAACACTTGAACAAGCCATGGCTTGATATATATTTTTGAGCACAGATCCAACCGTTCAACCATTTAAAAAGGCTGTTTTTTACTAAAATCGGGAAAACAGTGCTTCTATAAAAAAAATTCGACATGGGGCTAGCCCCACTATGTACCCCCCCCCCCCTTCTAAACCCAATTTCCCCCCCCCCTTCGCAAAAGTGCTAAAAGCTAGAGAAAGTTTTATTAAATTTTTTTATTTTAAACTGTTGTCGGTGAAAAATGTAAAATAATTAATTACTATGTTAAAATTTATAACTTTAGACTATTTACCTGTTTAACGTAGAAGAATCCAAATACCTCATCACAATAATTACACGTGTACTGTCGTTTCTCAATCATCTAAATTATTTTATTTAAACTTTCATATGAACTGTACGCGAAAAGATTTTATGTCATATCTCTTCCTCCATCAAACAAAAAACAGATCTCAACTCTTAAAATTTATTGATAAGATTTCTTGCCTCTACTTGATTTAAATGAAATAAATGGCAAAGATTGAGTAAAATCTAAAAAAAACTAGGCTTTTAAGGCGCTTCGTGCTTCCTTTTCTATTAGCTATTTTAGCTTTAGTTCTTTCTCTAGAATTCGCCATTTTTATTCGTTCTCAAATTTTCGCGGAATTTGCTTTTTAGCTTATTCAAAAAATAATAAATGTCGACATTTTTGTACGGACTAAATGTTCCAACTATGACGGTCTATGTACATTGTACCTTCAATAGGGTCATGTAAGTTGAGACAAGAAATGTGATTGGTTTAGCTGTTTTGACATTTATTATGAAACGGACAAACAGACAAGCCAAGTATTATATTCATATATTTGATCTGGACCTGATGTTGAGTCCTGGCGTGTTTCTGTAGATTTTCAGGAAAAGCATATTGCACCCCACATTCAGCACAAGTATACTTACTTTTCAGTTCCTGGACAGTGTTAAGAGTTATTATTATGATTAATCAGTTCTTTGCTAGGGGTGTAATGTATATTTTCTCCCCCCCCCCAGTTTTGAAAATAATGTTTTCCCCAGAAAAGTAAAGTATGTTTTTATGGGGAAAATTCAAGATTTTTAGGAAATAGTAAAAGAATTTTTGGGAAAAAAGTTTAAAAAGGAATAAAAAACTTGCATGTTGATGTTCAATTTTTCATCCCTTATATCATTAAAAATCATTTCCTCAGGGGGGGGTGGGGTGAGTATGATGCAAAGAACTGTTTTTGCATTACGCTACTTCATAATATTTCAACAGAATCCCGGAGTATATAATAATTTCAAGCTCTGGGGAAAATAATGAAAAAATTAATAAAACGAGGCAATTATGGTCTAATCCTTTATGATACTAATTATTTACAGTTTCTTTTTTCATTAATTTACCCCAATTCAGTAGATAAACCCTTCAAAATAACATAACATAGATCTAATGCAAAAAAAGTTTCCTAAGGGGGAGGGGAGCTCATTTTCCAAGAAAATATATACCCAGCTAAAGCTTAATGTATCTCCTAAATTCTACTAAAAGATCAGATTTCTTTTCCCAAATTTTTACTTCAGATCAATGATTAGCCAGTATCTAAAAACAAATTATCTTTAAAGCATGCTTGAGACGGTAGGCTTGTATTTCCAATTTCATTTGCTAATGGAAGCAACACTGACCTAATGTTGTATTTAGACAGAATGCACTTTATAACATACCTTTAGGACTTGCTTAAGTGGGTATGCCTCTATTTCTTTAGAAGTTTCCAGACTGAGAATTTTCTGAACATCCCTCTGCTTCCTTGATTTTTCTTCTTTAACCCAGTAAAGCTGGGCTCCATGACAATTGATAATATGATCCTAAACACATTCAAATTATGACAGCTATACAAATATACAAATTATACAACATGTATTCTAATATCTAATATCTTAATGATACAATAGAAAAACAAGATCATATCATACAATAGTTTTAGCAGTGCTTAGGATTCAGATCCGTAAGATCCGCAATATGTTTGCTTCCTGGATACGGATCCGGATCCGGATCTGAAAAATGTCCAGATCCATGGATCTGGAATGAGAAAAAAACTTCTTGAAGCAAGCTTTTTTCTTCAAATCTGTTCAGAAATATTAAAGGGCCTGAAAAAAAGACTTTTAATGATTAGCGTTCTTTACTGACCTCTCGATGAGCAATTGTCTTAAATTTTTCTTGGCAGAATCTACAGATTTGTTGAGACCTTCCCTTACATTCATCCTTAAACACAATATTATTATCTACAACATTTCTCACGCTCCGAGACATAAAGGGGGCAGGGGAAAATTAGGGGGCCGTCCTCCTCCTTGGGAAATTGGGGGCACATTCCCCTGAAAAATGTTAGGCCACAACTATAGAGGGGGACAACTGTAGTCCCTTTATTAGATTTATTGGATTTAAAAAAAAATCCTGTGGCGCCACTTTCAGTCAAAATTTTGTCTTCAAGGGCTTTTGGCAGGATTTTGACTTAAAAATTACCAAAATACCCTAATATAATTTTGAGGGGGGAGGGGGGGGATAAAATAATTTAAAATAATTTATCAAATTTTTTTCAGGCCTTAATAACCGTGAACTTGGAACGCCATTTCAGCAATCTAAAGTTAACTGATGCTATGATTCCTTTACATTGGACAATTTAAACCAATAAATTGAGTTCATTCTATTCCTAATTTTGAATGATACTTACAGACAATGGGGACGGGTGTTTGATAGAATAGTGCCTGGAGAGGCCTGAAGGTCTACTAATCTTTAACCCACAGGTAGAACACTGACAGGATTTATCCTAAATATTCAGACAGGGTTCACAAAACTCCACTCAATATTGATTAAGGGGACAGAAAATACAGATTTACATACATACATTTTTTACTTAACCATCATTTAACTAATTTACCAAAAAAATATTCTTTTTATATGTTTCTTTTTTACAGACAAGATATTTTATTAACGGGGTGTTACTTACTCTACATTACTAAATAATAAAATTGTTGTTAAACCAAAACAAGTAACAATATAAGATCTGAAAAAGAAACCAATGTGTAACCCCAAACTTTACTGTAAAAGTTAAAAATGTTTTCTTGTTAAATATATAAAAAATGTTTTCTTGTTAAATATATAAAAAATGTTCTCTTGTTAAATATATAAAAAATGTTCTCTTGTTAAATATATAAAAAATGTTCTCTTGTTAAATATATAATGTTAAATATATAAAAAATGTTCTCTTGTTAAATATATAAAAAATGTTCTCTTGTTAAATATATAAAAAATGTTCTCTTGTTAAATATATAAAAATGTCTCAGAATTGACCATAGTTGAACGATACCTTAGTGTGGGACTGAATGTGTAGTTGAAAATGATCCTGTCTGTTAAATCGTTTACCACAGAAATCACAAGAGTGTTCACAGCTACCAGGACTATGTTTCTCTCTAGAAGCAAAAATCAATTCATATAATAATTCATAAACTACTATTAAAGAAAGAGATTAAATAATAACAAAAAACCAAAATCGTTGAATATTTAATTTGCATTGAAAGAAAGTACTAAAAGTTGGGTTCAAAATAAAAAAAAAACATTTTTAATAATGATAAAAAGTAAAAATTATTGAAACAAAAGAACTGCTAAAACATATTCGTTATTATTGTTTCGTACAAAGTAAGTAAAAAGCTAAAATTGTCATCAATATTATATAATGTATATAATGTAGACTGGATTTGACAATCTTTTGAAGAACAAACTCTAGAATAACAACAATTCAATGAGGTATATAAGACAAAATCTGTTATCACCTATAGTGCGTTCCCTTGAATAGATAAGAAAACCTTATTGGTTCGAACATTTTATGAAATTGTTCTTTAGAAGAATGTTGTTCAGAAGTTTGTCTTAACATTAAGTGTTCTGTAAGACAGTAAATACCTGTAGTGAGCATTCATGTTGGGCCAAGTAGCATAAAGCTTGAAGCAATCAGGGCATTGATACGTCTTACCAATACTTTCCCTGCAAAATTAAACTAAGTTCTAAGTTATCTTCGGTATGATCAGGATTATCAGGAAAAAGATCTGAAAGTCAACTAAGTTGGAGAACCCAAACCGCCATAGGATGAGCGCTCTCAAACACAAAGTCCAGGGGTATGCCCTACCAAAGCCTGAATAGGACACTCCCAGGGAACAAGACAGTAGACAATCTACCTAATAGATACATAACAGGATATCTTTATGGGGTGGTGAGTGTATGACACCAGTTCTCGTTAGATCACTGAAGTTAAGCACAGTTGTCTACAGCCAGTAACTGGATTGGTATCCAGACTGGTGTTTACGGGTTCGATTCCAGTACTCCACACAAACCTATGGTTTCAAAAACATCTGAAGCCGACATCTGGTTAAGCAGTTATCACCACCTGATGGTTGTAGGAGGACAGAGAGGCGGCTGTCAACAACTCTCGCGCCGAAAGGGTACATTCTTTCTACACAACAAGAAAGAAGCTTTAAGTGGATTGATCCAAGTGAATGATGATGAGAAGAGGAAAGATGGACAAGCAGGGAGAGTCTATGGTTGCCAGCTTTAGGTACCTGAGGGTATCCAATACGGGCTTAAGAAGGACGGGCGGATTTTTGGTAATGTCAATTTGGTAATGACAATTTGGTAATGACAATTTGGTAATGGCAATTTGGTAAGGTCAATTTGGTAATGTCAATTTGGTAAGGTGACAATTTGGTAACGACAATTTGGTAATGACAATTTGGTAAGCTCACAAAAGTGACAATTTGGTAATGACAAATTGGTAACTACAAAAAAGTGACAATTTGGTAATGACTAAGTGGTAAAGTCATAAAAGTGACAAATTGGTAACGTCATAAAAGTGACAATATGGTAACTACAAAAAAGTGACAATTTGGTAATAACATTTTGGTAACTACAAAAAAGTGACAAATTTGTTGATAAAAATAAAATTTAATTCAATTTAATGTTTAATAATTAGCTGTTTCTCACATTATTTAGGGTTAGGTTAGGTTAAGACAATTTCCGGGCCGAGCGCTGCGGCTAGGATGGGCTAGGGGGCTGAGCGCTGCAGCCTATTAAAAGTTTAATTGTGTGCTGTTTCTCTCATTATTTTGGGTTAGGTTAGGTTAAGACAATTTCTGGGCCGAGCGCTACGGCTAGGATGGGCTAGGGGGCCGAGTGCTGCGGCCTATTAAATGTTAAATAATGTGCTGTCTCTCTCAATATTTTTGGTTAGGTTAGGTTAGGTTAAGACAATTTATGGGTGGAGAGCTGCGGCTATGGTGGGCTATGGGGCCGAGCACTGCAGGCTATTAAATTTTAAGTAATGTGCTGTTTCTTACATTATTTTGGGTTAGGTTAGGTTAAGACAATTTCTGGGCCGAGCGCTGCGGCTAGGATGGGCTAGGGGCCAAGCACTACATATAAAAAGTAACATTAATAACTTCCTAACATGGACATACATAAAGTCCGTTCTTGTTGTAGTATTTAAATCCTTCTGAATCTTGTAACATTTTGCCACCCCTCTAGGGGTGATGAAAAAGTAATTCATGATCCAAGTCTCCTCTTTTTGCAGTATATGACACAAGTGCAGGTTGAAACGTGGTTTTTAGAAAATATTGCGAATTTTACAATTATTTTTGGCGCATTTCTTTTGTGCAGAAATAAAAGATTCCTATAATCAATTATCTTTAATTGAATATAAAACTAAAAATTAATCAATTTTACATAATGTCACTTTTATTTCGTTTACCAAATTGTCACTTTTATGACGTTACCAAATTGTCACTTTTTTGTTGTTACCAATTTGTCATTACCAAATTGTCACTTTTGTGAGCTTACCAAATTGTCACCTTACCAAATTGTCATTACCAAATTGTCATTACCAAATTGTCATTACCAAATTGACATTACCAAAAATCCCCCCATCCTTAAAAAGGATTGGGAGCAATGAGTGTGATGTTTCCTGTCTGTATGGCACCTGGGTCTTATTCCAGTATATCAGAAGAATTCCTGCATTCTATTGTAACCATCCCCAACCCCCCCCTCCCTGCTGAGGATGGGTATTGAGCATGGAAAATTCTTCAGGACAAATCAACCCAAACCTAGCCCCCCCCTTTCTCCCCCTGCTCCAGCCGCCTTATCTAGTGTTGCCCCCTACAGGGGTTGACCAGCCAGCTGGCCCCAGGATTAAGAATTGGCGGGATCTGGGTTCAGAACACAGAGAGGGAAAGAGAAAGAAGCCAGTTGTGCGCTAGCTCTCACAAGGAGAGGATGAAGACATTCGCCAACTCCCCACAGTGGTAAGAAGCAGTCAGTCTAAAGGAATAGAAACTGCTTGGACGGATTGGAGCTGTGGGAAAACAACATGCTGAAGGAGATTTGTTACCAGAACAAAGATGGTGCCAGAAGAGATATGTTGCCTGAGGGGATATGTTGCCTGAGGAGATACCATGTTGAAGGTATCTAGCCAAGGAGTATCTAGCCAAGGAGTATCCAGCCAAGGAGTATCCGGCCGAAGGAGTAACCCATCACTGAGTGCCAAATCTGTGTCTCTTGACTTTAGTTATTTATTCCTTCATTTTGTTTCTTTTTAATATAGATGTTCAACTACTTTGTTCTTTTATTGGTGTGTGACTTGAAGACTACTAGAGTATTGTTACCCCCTTTGGGGGTATCCTTTCAAATACAACACTATTATTCTCAGGCCTAAGAAGCCCTTAGACAGCTGGAATCTTCTCTCTTCTCAACTCTCTTCTCAGTATGAATGAAGCGTGGATGGATGAATGTGCTGCAAGATTACAACCCCTGGTAGATCAATATAAATCCATACAACACCAAACTTTTGCAATAGAAAAATTCCGAATTTGATCGTAACAACCTGACATGTCCTTGGGACTAAAAAATCTCTTTAAAAAAGGATATGTTAGCATGTGTGCAGAAAGTTTATTCTTATTATTTGCATGCAGCCTCAATTTAGGTCATCTACACGGATAACGAAGGTCATTGACCTTCATTTAGACCTCCATAAAAAAAAATTGCGCATTTTAATTTTAATTTGATTAAACGTGTTTTCATACTTTTAACAAAAACATAAGTCATGCATGCACTAACAGAAACACATAAACCTGACCTCCAGCTTGACCACCTTTAAATAATGATTCAATAATGATTCTAAAGGTCACTGACCTCAAGGTATTAACGACATCCGGAGATCAAAATATTAAATCATTTAAATGGGTTATGTGAGGTATCAAATCAAAAGTTTTTGGTGATCTGGTATCACAAAAAGACCTATTTTTGACCTTAGATGATTATAAAGGTTGTTAAATTTCTAAATATCAAAGACCTCCGGAGGTCAATATTAAATCAATAGAATAATTGATAAAATCTGTTAAATGAAAGGAATCTGAAACCTTTATAGTTAGCAGATTTATAAAATCATAATCAAATCATAATGGGTTATCAAAACCTAAAAACAATGATTTAATACATAACATGACCCATTTTCTTGCTTTTATGATTTGATCTTCTGACCATCAGAACACCATAAACCTTTGATTTAATACCAAACATGGCCCATTTTCATTAATTTGATATTTTGACCTCTGAACCCCCTCCCCCCCCCATTTTAATAAAAAGTATGCAGTGTTTAGATTTGTTAATATTTGGACCTTTCGGTACAAATATTTACCAATAACTATTAACTGACTCATCTTCATTCTTCATAGACTGAATTGAGGGGAAAAAATTTAAAAAAAGGGATTGCAAACTTGGAATATATACATATTCAGATTGCAAACTTGAAATATATACATACATATTCAGATTGCTAACTTAAAGTATATACATATTCAGATTGTAAACTTGAAATATATACATATTCAGATTGCAAANTCAAACTAAACATTTAATAATAATAATAATAATAATAATAATTCTAAGATCAGAATAGAAACCCAATATGGAACCCCCAAACCGCCCTAATGATGAGAAGAAGACGCAGCCACATCATCTAATATAATTGAAGAATCATCAAATTAATAAATCAATCGTCATACTCCAAAAGCTCTGAAACCTATCAATTCTTTCAAAAAATGGGAGAGGGGAAGGTGTTTTCTAGAATAAGGGTATATGAGAATAAATAGACTTAATGAAAATACAAAAGCCCAGTATAAATTTACATTAAGGCTAATAATGTCCCTAATGTCTAATTAACAATTAACATACCCTTTCTTGCACATCAGATGACAGTAAACTAAATGCTTCTTGAGCTCCGATGCGAAGGGAAATTTCTAAATATTAATATTCTATCTATAGTATCAACACTCACATTGGACAGTTATTTTGCTTAGTAATATCATCATTCTTATTTTACTTTATTTTGTTAAAGTAAAAGTACTAATTTATTAGAAATATTGAAACAAATAGAAGAAAAAAAGATTTCTTTTAGGTGACAAAAAAAAGGAGAAAATATTATAGAATTTGAAAACTATTTCTCAAATGTAAAATGTTTAACAATACACGGGTTAAATTCATATTACTTTAAATTTCAATTTTTTTAATTCTAACATTCTTGATTTAATGAATAGCGAGAAGAAACTGAACAATGCAGACGTAGTTTAACCACTTCTATAGTCTAGTCATTTCAAGCTAAAGATAACATCTACTGTAACGTAGTTCAACCATGTCTCTAGTCTAGTCAGTTCAAGCTAAAGATAACATCTACTGTAACGTAGTTCAACCATGTCTCTAGTCTAGTCAGTTCAAGCTAAAGATAGCATCTAATGTAACGCAGTAGTCATAATTTTATAATTCGGTCATACCATTTTCATTCAGATATTGACAACTCTGTTAGTCATAAAATATTTTTGAAATCCTCGGCTTGGACTTGGACTTTACCCCACCAACTTACTTATACTTTTTGAGGCCCTAGGCAAATTTTTTTTAAATGCAACCAACTTGTTTCTAGTTAAGCTTAAAAGGAGTAATTGGCAAAACACTGCTTGATTATTGCGTAAAAGCGTGCACATCTTGGTTTGAAGTACTTTTGAAATGCAGAGTCAGTTGAAATTACGTCTACAGTCCCTTTAAGTAAATTATAAAGCCGACTATTACCTTTTCACTAGAGCATACACAACATTTAAAGGATGTAGTGGTCTTTCCTTTACCTTCTGTTGATCTAAAACAAAACAAAAAATAATGGTATTCCTACTTTTACGCGCTCTTCTTATAATTAACACTAGCTGAAGGGCCCGGCGTGCCCGTAGAAAAAAAAATTCGAATTTTATTTAGCCTGAGTCTCCACAAGAAAATTCAGCCCAATCGGTCCAGCCGTTTGGCCGGCCATAGGCAACATGGATATAAATACGATTTAGAACAGTACACACTTCACAGTACAGACTTCTGTTTTACAAAAATCATAAACAACTTGTAATCTTACATAAAGAGTCTAGCAACAGAATATATATTAATAAATAAAAAACTTCATACAATTTTTCCTCCAATATGGCATTGCCCTTGTGACAAAGCCGCCAAAAACTTAATCTTGCAAGGACTAAATTATGCAGGCTATCGCCCATGTATTTTCTCAAGTGGTGGGCATGAGAAATGAGGCGAATAAAAATATAAATAAACCCCAACTGAAATCTTGCATAAAGTCATACCATAGACCTTTCCCCATGCATAACATTTTACATTCAGGAGGAAATTTTACTGTTTGTCTGAAAACATTTAAAATATGAGTAAATCAATAGAATACTTTTTATTTAAATATTAACTCCAGTTTGAATATTAGAATTTACCTAATGCAACCCTGGTCAGTCTTTTCCGTTAACCATCTATTAATATCAGCAAACTTCTTCTAGAAAAAATCATTCTTAACAAACTAGATACAGGAGACTAGGAGAATATGGGGGAGGGGGGGGCTGGGACCCTTTGGGAAAACAGAAGTCATGGTCGAATTCTAAGATGCGTTAAACAGATTCAGAAACTAGTGATATAACGAGTTCAAATAAATAAAAGATTTTGAAGATGAGGATTAAGACCTAATTGAGTCCTAACTAAAATTTTCAAAGGGCAAAAAATAAAAAAAATGTATGGGTCACACAGTCGCACCAGTTATTCTTTTAAATTTTGTCTCTTTTCCGATTTTTAGATAAGATAAACCCTCTTAAAGGGACCTATCACTTATTTGGGTAATTTCAGGGTAAACTTAACAGCCTATTTGCTCTCGATTGGTAATAGTTTTACTTTTCAAAGACAACTGTGGCCGGAGAAAAAGCTGATTTTTCGTTCAGAAATTGAGCTGAAAGAGACAGTCCCTCTCTATAGACACTAATTGATGTTTTTTTCAGTGTGTTGTGGATCAAAATAAATTTCGAATATAAAATTAAACTATAGTATCTAATCGTTAATTGTAAAAGTCATTATTTTTTTTTTTACTTTTTATTTCTAAAATAGCACTATTTTATTGCATTCAAAATTGTGTATTGCCTGTGTTGTTGTGTACATACGGGAACAAAATCTACAAAATCTATGAACCAAAACACGAGTAATGATTAATTGATTGTCGTCTTTTTATACGAAAAACGTAAATTTCTTGCTAACTCAAATATCAAAAGTTTTCATATCTTAGTACATAATAACGAACACATAATGACATTAAAATATAATAAATTTAAATGTTATTGGGCTGCTGTTACGAAAAAAAAACTTCAAATAGTGTCTATTGAGAGGGACCATCCCTTTCCGCTCAAATTCTGAACGAAAAATCAGCTTTTTCTCCGGCCACAGTTGTCTTTGGAAAGTAAATCTATTACCAATCAAGAGCGAATAGGCTGTTTAGTTTACCCAAATAAGTGAACGGTCCCTTTAAGTTCTCCTCTTATTAAAGTTTATTACCTCGATATCAGCTACATTTTCTATTAAACTGTCCAGCTTGTCTTCAGATAAAGAAGTTCTGAGAATAATTAAAACATTAACAACATCTATTGGACAATATTTTCATACCAAAATAAAATAAATTCAACAATTTCCTAGTTAGGATCTTCTGGTCTAAGAAGGCATAAGGCAATAAGATATACTTACTTCATTAATACTGGTTTAAGTTTCTTATTCTTAAATCTGAGTGGTTCACTGATAAATTGATAATCCTCGGATTTATTTTTACGTTTGCTGGATTCCCCAAACTTTACATACATTTCTTTTCACGTTTATTTCATTTTCTTCACTTCCTACATTAGACACAAAAAGACACAAAAGTCCAACAGATGTATGGCTAAAATCTTCTCTAGATAGTTATTAAAATTTTCGAATTTGAAATTATTCTGATTTGTAGCAATTTAGCGGCAAAGCTAAATAAAAGAAAATATTTTTTTTTGGTTGATTGAGCGTGAAATTTCATCAAAAACAATCTGAGTTATTTCCTGTAGTGTAAGGGCTTAATAGATCCAGATGAAGACGCAGCCACATCATCTAATATAATTGAAGAATCATCAAATTAATAAATCAATCGTCTAATCAATCATTTACAAGTCAATCTTACAAGGGTTGAACTAAGCATGGAATATAGCCTTAAAGGAAGTGACGGGTTGGGTCTGAGTGGGGTTGGTAGTTGAACTAAGAGTGCAGTGTTAAGAAACAAAACAGCAGATTCATTTGATACCATAAAACATTTTTACGTTATATAATAGCTACATAAGATCGAAAACTCGTTCTTGCAGAATTATCGTTACATTTTCCTCCGTTTACCAAATCATTTTTAAAAATCGAATTTTGTGACAACCATCCAGATTTCTCCAGCCTCGTGATTTTTAAACAGTAAGTTAATGAACTTCTATATGTACCAATAATAGAAAGTCAAAATCCAGATTTTTTATTTTTAATACTGCACGCTCAGTTCGACTATCATACCTAGCCAGACACTCTTTTTTTTTAAAAAAAAACAGTGCTTAGGATTCATTTCATTTTGATGCGAATCCTAGCTGGATCTTTTTAAACAAAAGCAGAATTTTCAAATATTTTCTTCCTTTTCTCGCTTATTTTAATGAACTTGATAAGCTGTTCAGAAATAAAGAGTTGTTCAACATTTCACTCCCCCCAGGATCCAGATCCGGTTCCATGAATCCAAAATGTTGCGGATCCAACGGACCCGGATCCAAAGCACTGTAAAAAAAAATCATCATGATTGAAATCATTTTTAATTTTTAATAAAAAGAAATGATTCGATCAATCAAATGACTAAGAATATTTGCTACCTAATGCGATTTCTTCATCCTCGACTTTGATATCCTCAGACTCGGAGCCTCCGCTATCTACGCCTAAAATCATGTAAGGGGTAAATATTGTTTAGAAATAATTTTGGTTGATTTCAGGATTATACTTCTTTTCCAACCCCGAAACTAATCTATTTTACCCATATGCTAGTTACAAACCTCATAAAAGTTCTTTCCAAAATTTGGACAATCATAAATTTCCTAATATTGAACAAATTTTGCAAAGCTCTTTAATCAGACAAACTGATAAATTTTCCTCCCTAAAGTTTTAAAAAAGAATCGGACGAATGTAATCTGATCTGAGGTAGGAACTCTGGTATTGTGGATATTGAAATAAATGCTTGATATCGATCTTTTGATAATCTACAGCTTTGTTCATTATTTACATGGTATACATTATCCAGTTGAAATCGTAGCCATCAGGAATAACGAAAACGAAAAGATCGAGCATAAATCATTAAATCAAAGTAGCCTGCAGTGGATATCGAGTTTGAGTGTTCGGAATTATGTGTATTGTGTATCCAAAAAAAAAAGTTCCCAGCTCCGAGAATAGAACTTTGGAACGATAAACACCTATTGAAAAGTCAGAATCAGGGAATAGGAATAAAGGGAAAGGAAATGGCGCTGGTCTGGCATGAGAAAGCCAGTTGCACTGCTTTGCAGACCAGTACGGTAAACCTTACACACACTCTTTTGGTACAGACACACAACATGACTACAGTCTAGGAAATTGCAGAACAACGTCGTCAATTATAATTAAACTTGAACAACGAGTAGTTTATTGTAAACTTTAATCGAATTATATTTTTTGCATGAAAATTTGGCTTCAAAGTGTTCACTAAAATATGGAAATAATATATTACATGCATATTAAACTTATTTTTAAGTAAACAATTAACATTAAACAAAAGGTCAGAATTGATCAGAAACTCGTTATTCAAACAATCCGAGTCGACCCTTCTCCAGTTGTCCGACAGTAGTTATTAATGGATCATTGTTCAGATCAGATCTTCAAAAGAAGTTGGTCGATTCATAAAATAATGGAAATGCTTTATGTAAGGATTAAAAATACACAAGTTCTGATCGCTATATTCCAGGGAACAGGAAAAATCATTGCTACAAATCAAGGGGGAAGGGGTTATCAATAAATGAAAAATTAATTTGTTTTTGATCGAATGATTAAGAAAATTTTAATGAAAAATGTAACGCAAATTACATTTATTAATTAAATCTATCATTACCTTCAATTAGACTTGGATCTTTCATTATCTCTGAAATAATTTAAAGTTTAGAAACTTATTTCTCACAAGTCTTACATGTTAAAAAACAAAGTACCTATCTCTGAAAAATTGCTGCAACCATAAAATTGCGAAATTTTCATAATTAAGTTGCGAAAATCAGCTTAGAAATAAAACATTCATTTGAATACATATATTTAAAATGAAAATATAACACAACGGTAATTAGCCAATTCAGAAGTTTCGCAAATTGGCGACCTGCTCATATTAATTATTTTTTCATTACAATTATTGTGAGACTCTCAAGAACATCAGGTTAGGGTCGATATTAGGAACTGTATTTCTTGTATTTCATAAAACATTGATACAAAAAATGTAATTATCTAAATATGAACATTGAACGTTTTTCTTTATTGGAGAAACAGTAAAATAATTCCAAGTTATGAGTATGATGAGAAAAATATACTTTTCTCTTTTTATAGTACAGGGAATCAAAGTTCCTAACCGTGATTTGGCCTTGACCTGGCACAGAGTGTTAGGTTTGGGTCAACTGTGCAAAGTTATCTTTTTTAACAGTTTATATTTATTTATTAAGCCGAGAATGATAAACCGTGTGCATACTTCAATTTAGAATAGTTAAGGCTACATTTTTAAAACAAAATTTTAAATATTAAAACCTAAAAGAAATTTCAATTGTTAATGATTATTGATTTCTGAAGGAAGTTTGGACACAAAACACGTTTTGGAACATGTCGCGATCTTGAGACATTTCACAGATTTAAATCAATGATACTTACAAGCATTTACACATTCTGTAACAAAACATATTTTTGTATACAGTAAATTTAAATTATGAAACAATAAAAAAAAGTAAAAAATATATTCTGTTTGGATATTTTAAAATATAACGAGTTAAAATATTGAACGTTTCTAATTTCAATATTTCATTGTTCTTACTATTAAACAGAAAAATGCCTGAAATTTAATATCAAAAGTAGACGAAACTTGAAATCACCCTTTAAATTAATGTTGAAACAAATTTTAGAATAATTTATAAGATAAAAAATATTTTCAGTGATATATGCTATTCGGTAAACTATGAAAGTGCGTTATGTTCTTAGTTGTTGAATATTCTCAAATTATGGATTGTTATTAAGTTGGTTTATATTCCAAAACGCGTCCAAGATTCGTGACTGTGCGGAAATGAAAAACATTGAATTGTTTTTAAAAAGGTATGGGTTTGTATAAAACTTGTGTTAGTTTGAGTTATGGTCGTGCTTAATAATATGTTGGAAATGGTTAATTTAATTGATATTCGCACTCGGCACAGGGAGAGTTACTAAAATCGTTAATCATAATATTTGTGCCCGAACCTAGCGTCAGGTTTGGAACATACGCACGAGTTGGAATTCTCTTCCCCTGTAATAAAAAAAATCAACTGTTTCACCCTTTGTGTACTATTGCGATATTATTTATTTATGAATTTAAAAAAGATTATGATTCATAGTTTTTTTTCTAGGGAATAACACCGTTATTTCAATGGACCCTTCTTTTCAATTGTTACATGAATGGAAAAACTTAAACCAAGTTGTCAGAGGAATGATGGAGAGATTTAAAAGGAACTATTGTAAATTGGGCAAGTTATATTTCATTGAAAGTGTAAATAGAAATAACGGCTTTAGTCCTTTTAATCGATTTACGATAGAATACATCTAAAAGGACAGTTCCCGACCATATTAATGCTTCATTATTTCAATCTTGGGTTTGTTTTATTTTGTAGTATGATCATTCTAGAACATCTGAAATGTTTTTAATCTTTTTTTCATCGTTCACGCTCTTTTCTGAGTCACCATTTTTCTTTGAATCATCCTCTTTTCTTGAGTTAACATCTTCAGCTACAGATGAACACTCTACGGTGGGTTCACTAAACAGAACAGTTATAAATAAAACAGATAATAATCATTCACATTGTTTAGAATTAGAACCGGTTTTATTTATTTGTTCTGATTTGAGCTGGGTCCTGATCCAGAAAAGCATTTTTCAGCTGGTCGCATCCACATCCGCACATTTTTTGGGGGTAAAAATGAAGAATTAAAGTTACAGTCTTATTTTTAAATGTCCCCCATAATTCAGGGGGAGATCTTTTTACAATAAGCTTTGAAGGCATTTCCCGAGTTAGTTCTTGAAAACATAATTCCTCAGAAGCCGAATTTAAAGAATTTTAGACGCGGTTCAAACATAGTTGGTTCAGCTGGAAATGCTAACAAGTGTTTCGAGATTTGAGCCGGCGCTCAGTAGGAACCGGTTATTGCGGTTCAGCGGCACGGTTCAAATTCTTTAAACTCAGCCTCAGCTTACATAAGTGTGCAGGTCGGAAGGGTGGTCATCTGGGTGAGGATACGTCCACTCCCCAGCACTGTGGGAGGGACTTTGGATATACTCTGGGCCTGTCGAACACCAGCTAAAACACGAACAATTTCAATTTTATTTATTTTGATACTCTAAATAAATCGTTTCATGTTCCACATTCAATGCTAAAACTACCCAAAAGCTTAATCAATATAGGTAAAACAGTATAAAAACTACTAATAGAAGGATTGTTTATTGTTTAATTTGTTAAGAATTATTGGTGAATTTCACAGTGCTAAGAATTTAAGGTAAAAATGTAAACCAAACACACTGCAGAAAATGGACCATCAGGTTTCAAGTCAAAACACCTAAACTTTTTCTTAGGAATAAATTTATATGCAGTGTAATGAGTTATAATCTCAATTTTCAGAAAACGCCACCTTTTGAGCAAATCAATTCTGAAGAAATTGTTGAAATCAAGTGCATTCACATGTCTAAAATTGAACGAAAATTTTGTTTCAAGACTTATATCTGCTTCTTCTGTTTTTTTACGGCATTTTTTTAACAGTACATGACATGGTCTCCAAGTTTATAATTATTCTTTAAAAGACATGAAAAATATCAAAGCAAAAGATCAAACTAAGTCAAATACCTGACTGTCAAAATACGGCCCCAAAAAGTCGAAATTGTTAAGAGAGTAATTTTTGAAATTAAATTGGTCCATAAACCTTCCCTGGGGTCATGTGAAGTCCCGCTCAAAATTTGGGTCCGATCGATTCCACAATTTTGACGTTTATTGGATACAAACAGACAAGAAAAGTAGATAGATTTATCCCTGTAAAAAGATAATGCTGATTACCTGTTTGAAAGTTACTGCCTGGTCCAGAAAAAAATTCCGCCGGTACATAATCAAACTAAACATTTAATAATAATAATAATAATAATAATAATTCTAAGATCAGAATAGAAACCCAATATGGAACCCCCAAACCGCCCTAATGATGCAAAGCATCAAAACGCAATCTGAATTCCATCCGGGCTAAACAAGACATTCGTATATATGTTCCCAATAGCCGGCAAAACGGCTGGACCGAATATGGACTGAATTTTTTGTGGAAACTAATGGTTTATGTGAAAATAATAGATTTTTTAACCCGTCACCCCTGAATCTCGGGATGATAAAGTTGATTTTATCTTATACACAGATCTACGGATTTATTACATTTCTCTTCGATATCCCTTGATGGTTATGCTATGCAGGAAAACCTTAAATTAAGGGATCACGCATTTATCCTCAAGTTTACAAGGATATCGAGATTCAGGGTTCACAATTAGTAATTCTCAACACTAAGTTCCGTTCTCAGGTTGAACAATTGAACAATGGAGTTTTTCATTAAGTTATTGACAGAGAAATATAATCAAAGTAAAGTGAAGTAATTCGATATCCCACATCGTACCCAGTCAGAGGTTGAAAGAGAGCTTAAATAAAGAAGAGATTAAGCATTGATTCTAAAATTTAAAGTGCCCAAAGTAGATATTGAGATCAAACGTTCAGGATTATGAGAATTGATTATCTACCACAGAGTTCCCGGCTCTTTTATCAAAGATAAAAATTTCTTCATCTTATTATTCACATTTTTTCTACCTTTTGTGGAGGAGGATTAACAGGTTCAGATCCTTTCTCGGTCTTAGAAGAATTCTGAAAATAAAAAAATACTACTTACTACTACTAAAATACTAATTTTTTTCCCCAGAGGAATGTTTTTTTAAATTACACCCCCCTCCCCGGAAATGATATTTGAAGATCTGGGGGGGAAAAGTAAAATTGAACTTGATAAGGGGCAAATTTTTTACATCCTTTTCATACTTTATTCAAAAGTTTATCTTTTTCCTAAACATCATTTATTTTCCCACTTGAGCGAAAAAAAAACTAAAAAAATTCAATTATGGGGGGAAATTTCAGGAAAATATACACCCCTGTTTTCAAATATTGCCCCTAAACATGTTAAATTTTTTATCGAGAATGCCCCCATCCAAAGGAACTTTATTTGAAGGAATTTTTTGAGAAAATTTTAAGTTGGACTTGAACTTACATTTTAACTTTTAATAATATTTTCTTCTTAATAACTAAATTTTCCATTAAAGTTTAGATTTTTCTTGAAAGTACTTACCTAGCTGAAGTAATGAATAAGTTACAAAATTGTGTTAAGATACTAGCCTTAGAGGGCACTTATATTTATATGTAGAAGAGGACAAGAAATAAGGGGTAAATATTTTCAAGAAGTATATTATAATACATTTTACCCCTGGTTATTCTATAACTTACCGGTGTATAAGATTTACTGTCTGTAACATCTGAGAGGGTTGGATACCGGGATACATTGAAGGATATTGTGTTTACGAAGGAGTTGAAGGAGTGACTGTTGATCTGAAGAAAAATATAATTCTATATTTTTTGTTCTAGAACTTGCTACTCAGCAGTTACAAGGGCGTCACAAAAAACTTTTTTTCTTTTTCCAAAATTAGCCGAACATGATGGAAGATGCACGAACCAGAAGAAAATGGACATCAAGAAAAACATAAGTGTCAAATCTCAAAGTAAATGGCAACCCTCCAAAAATTACGTTGGGCCTTACAAATGAGAATTAGAAGGACTAAGTTATTAATCAGTACTTAAAAAATCCACCAAAAAAAATCTGTAAGTTGATTTAACTTAAACTTATCAAATGAGTTGTTAATTCAATAAATACCTGAAGAGATTGAATAAAGGTATATTAATGCTATTTTGGCTTCGAAATGAACTAATAAGAAAAGGGTTTAATAATGTTGTTACATACCAAATACAACATTTCATTTAAAAAATGGTCAATTATTCTCAGTAATAATTTAATCACAAGAATCTTGCTCATAATAAAAAGGCTAAGGTTGGAAAGAATGAATAAAAGAAACGTTGCCTAAATAAAAAAATTTAAAAAAAAGATAAAAAAATTGGAATAAAATAACTAATATAAAAAATTGGGAATGGATGAAAGGATGAATGAGAGGGATGGAAGAATGGATAAAGGATGAATGCATGAATGAATGAATACCTGTTCTGGAATATAATCACTGGCGTATGAAGGTGGATAACCAGGTAATACTTGGCTAATCTTTACCTCCTGCAATTTTAATTTAATTAATTAATTAATTAAATGATTGCTCGATTGAATGATTGAGCTATTAAACAGATTGAGTTATTAAACAAATGAACAAAGATATGTGGTAAAGAATAATTCACAAAGCTAGAACGAGAGAAAAATGAAAATGCAAGATTTCTTCTTTATTTTACTTTCGCCCAATTTTAGTTAATAAAATTGGTTTATTTATAATTTCTGCCACCACACCTACTCGTCCTTTCGTCCAGGCCCCCCCCCCTGTCACTAAGCTATAGGGAAAATTATGAAAACCTGGCCTCCCTAGATTAATTTTCCCTTACGAGGATTATACTTTTCTATGTGATATTTATATTGTATAAATTTTAATCTTCGTGCAATAAATATTTGATTTGATTTGATTTGATTTAAATAAAACTACTGAATATTCCGTTTAAAAAAAACTTAAAAATAATTTTGCACTCCTGTTTGAATCTAATAAGATCTGAAGAGACCTCCAACGTGAAGACCGTCATAAAGCGTGTTTATCAGAAATAAAGTTATATTTTACGATGTAAGAAAGAAAGAAAGAAAAAAGAAGGAAACATAGAGGGAAAAATGTGACGCCCAATTCATGAAT
Source organism: Eurytemora carolleeae (assembly GCF_000591075.1). Lineage (NCBI taxonomy): Eukaryota > Metazoa > Arthropoda > Copepoda > Calanoida > Temoridae > Eurytemora > Eurytemora carolleeae. The sequence goes on from NW_019397129.1 coordinate 20,100, forward strand.
TACATGCCTGATTCACAACGGTACCATTTAAACCTTTATCTGTATTCATCCGTTTTTTCGAGAGGAAAACAAGAATATCTCCGTTTTGTTCAGACAAAGGTTTAAAAATACCATACTGGTTTAAACAGTACCGTACTGGTTTAAATAGTACCGTACCGGTTTACACAGTACTATACTTGTTTAAACAATACCGTACTGGTTTAAACAGTACCGTACTGGGTTAAACAGTACCGTATCGGTTTAAACAGTACTATACATGTTTAAACAATACCATACTGGTTTAAACAGTACCATACTGGTTTAAACAATACCGTAATGGTTTAAACAGTACCGTACTGGTTTAAACAGTACCGTACTGGTTTAAACAGTACCGTACTGGTTCAAACAGTACCGTACTGGTTTAAACAGTACCGTACTGGTTTAAACAGTACCGTACTGGTTCAAACAGTACCGTACTGGTTCAAACAGTACCGTACCGGTTTAAACAGTACCGGACTGATTTTAACAGTACCGGACTGATTTTAACAGTACCGTACTGGTTTAAACATTGCCGTACCGGTTTAAACAGTACCGGACCGGTTTAAATGGAGGTACAGATTCTCAGGAGAATGTCAAGAAAGTGATCTAACCTGGGGTTCTCCTAATACTGAGGGTTCTGTGTAGACAACATCAGGAACCTTAGCTATCAGGGGGATACACTACAATAATATGGTTTATCAGGGGGATACAATACAATAATATAATTTATCAGGGGGATACACTACAAAAATATGGCGTATGGGGGAGATACACTACAATAATATGGCTTATCAGGGGGATACATTACAATAATATAATTTATCAGGGGGATACAATACAATAATATGGTTTATTAGGGGGATACACTATACTAATAAGGTTTATCAGGGAGATCCACTTCAATAATATGGGGGAGATACACTACAATAATATGGCTTTTCAGGGGGATACACTACAATAATATAGTTTATCAGGGGATACACTACAATAATATAGTTTATCAGGGGGATACAATACAATAATATGGTTAATTAGGGGGATACACTATACTAATAACTAAGCTTTATCAGGGAGATACACTACAATAATATGGGAGGATACACTAAAATAATATGGTTTATCAAGGGAATACAATACACCGATATGGTTTATCATGGGGATACACTCCAATAATATGGTTTATCAGGGAGATACACTGCAATAAAATGAATTATCAGGGAGATCCACTACAATAAAATGAATTATCAGGGAGATCCACTACAATAATATGAATTATTAAGCGGATACACTACTATAATAAATATGATTTATCAGGAGTGGACACTACAACACAAATATAAAAGATGAGAGAAATTTAAAACCTTAATTTTGTTACTACTGTGTAATACAAATTTTTTAACAAAAATAATTATTATTGAAGGGGGGGGGGGGGGGTGAGGGAAGGATTAGGAAAACTTAATTTTAAAAAAAAGTTTTATCTTTCTGATATTTTAGAACCTTTTAAAAATTATTATCTTAAATTCTTTGATGAAAACCTAAAATTCCAAAGATAAGTTTTTTTTGGGGGGGGAGGGGAAGGTTTTTACCCCTGTCAACAGTTTTTTTACCTCGGGTAAGACAGGTACAACGATCTGAGCGTTTTGTGGAACTGTTATTGAAAATCCACCTTCTGTTTGTAGTGTTAAAACCTAGAAAGAAAGAAAGGACTGAAGGGACTGTCCTCTTAAGAAATGCCCAGGGAGGCGGGGTGATGATTTTTGAAAATTTTTGAAAATGAATGTTACAAATCGTTGATTTTCAAGTGTTTAATTCTAACAATGTCCTGCATTGTTTTCTGAGGCAAATGTCCTTAAAGAAACAAAATTAAAAACATTACTTATACATTGTACATGAAGTTATTTCTACTTTTCTGCCTTTCATATTTCGTTCAAAGTATTTAAATCGGTTGTTCAAAACTAGAACAAATTTTATTAACAATAACAAATTTAAATCGATTATTTTAAGAAATGAAAATTAAAAATTGAAGGAAAAGAAAACAATGCACAGTGATTCAATCTTTCATTTCTTGTATACAATACACAATGAATAAAAACCAGTAGAATTATATACAGGGATGAGACTGTTATGACGACCCAAAACTCTAAAAATATTACGATTTAAATCTTGATTTATGGTTTCTGTAGTAAACTGAGTATATTAATGGTTTACTAAACAGTTACAAACAGAAAAAAAAAACATTTCTGGCATAAAAGGAATCCTGAATGCAAGACAACGGACTTGATTACTTTCGTACAATCGTCTCTGAAGGCTCATCCTCTGTAGATTACCCAGTATATTTAAAAAATCAACGATTTAAAACTATAAAATGTTGTTCACCTCTGGTATTGTGGTGGCGAGGGCTGCTGGTACAGCGAGGTTAGGAGATATTATTTCTGTTAAGTCCGGCAAATTGCTTTCCTAATATTAGGAATAAAATAACAATTAAAACATTAAGCTGAGTAGTTGCAATCCTAATTTAGGAAACTAACGTAATTACTTCCTTTATTGATATTTAGGAAAAATAAATATGATTAGATACTTTCCTAATAAAACAATGATACAAATAGTTGCTTTCCTAATATTTAAAACAGTAATATTATTAATTTGCTTTCCTAAAATTTTAATGAGAACATAATTTTAAAATTCCCTGATACCATGATACAATAAGTTGCTTTCCTAACACTTATGAAAATAATGTAATTAGTTACTTTACTTCAAAGAGCTTCTACCGTCTTTGCTTTCCTTAAATTTAGGAAAAAAATATGATAAATTACTTTCCTTAAATTTAGGACAATCAATTGTGCCTAAGTCGGCATGCTGATCAGAACTACTAGACTGCTCTCTGCTCTGTATGTGGGCGCTGTGAAAGGCTTTACACATAGGAGGGAGGGAATGCCAAGCGGCCATGAACCCCATGCACGATTAATTAACTTCCTATGTTACTGATACAGTATCTACAGCCGGGGTACTAAGTCAAGAAATAGGAATCTAAAAGAAAGAATAGGAATTTACAAGAAAGAATAGGAATCTACAAGAAAGAATAAGAATCTACAGGAAAGAATAGGAATCTACAAGAAAGAATAGGAATCTAAAAGAAAGAATAGGAATCTACAAGAATAAAGAAGAAAAATAAAAAGAAGGAAATCTAACTAGGAGCCAATAGGTCTAATGCTATTCCGGCTCTACACCAACTCTACTTACTTTCTGGAAGAGCCCTGTTCCACAGCTGATTATAAGACACACTCCCCATGTTTTAAAACGATGGGACAGCATGCTTAGCGGGTTATTTCTTCTTTAAAAAATCTGTCCACGTGGGAATACTCTTACACCCCCATCCTCATCCGCCTACCTCCTAAATTCCAACCTTATCCTACTTCACGAGCAGATATATTGGAACTCACAAACTGATTTACTGTGGAATCTTAATCAAAACTTTTTGAGAGAGATCATCATTGGTATCATGGGTGTTCCTTTCCTAGGGGGTACTCCTAAATCACCTTGAACCTACTCGAATGCAGTTAAGGCTAAGAGATCTTTTAAATTTCTTATTAAATACTGCAAACACTGACCCATGTAACTCAATAATATAATTGATTACTTCTAATATTTAGGAAAATAATGTAATTAGTTACTTTCTCATAACATTTAGTAAAATAATATGTATAATTAGATACTTTCCAATGATACAATTAGTTGATTTCCTAATATTTAGGAAACTAACATAATTGATAGCTTTTCTAAGATTAGAACAATAATATAGTAATTGCAACACAAATTGATGCTTTCCTAATATTAGGACAAAGATTAGCTACTTTCCTGATATTAGGAAGATTAGGTACTTTCCTGATATTTAGGACAGAGATTATTTGCTTTTCCAACATTAAGGACAAAGATAAGTTGCTTTCCTAATAATTAAAATGGTGCTATTATCAGTTCCTTTCTTAACTAATATTTAGGACAAAAAGTGCTTTTGTATTTCATTAAAAACATTTCATTTATCGGACATTTAAAATATTATACATTTCATACGTACATGATGTATTTTGTTTGCAGCACCCTTCCTTAAAATTGTGCATTGGGGAGGTTATTTACCTGTCATTTTCTTGAATCCTTGTTCGATTTTTCTCGTTTTTCATTATAAAAATTATAAAGCAATGGGGGGGGGGAGTCTATACCTGTAATTTTTTAGAATCCATATTGGATTTGTTTCTCCTGGTGTTGATGATGTTTGTACAGATATCCAAAAAACGATTGGAGATCAGGCAGGCCGTCTTCAGCTCAGCAGTATCTTGGATATGGTATTTATAGTTTACTCGCTTGGGAATTCAGTGTTGGCAAGGGTACTCATAGTTACGCCCGCCGTTTGAAAGCATTTGGTAATAAGTTACTACATAAGCTGTTTCTCTATAAAAGTCGTCCCACTAAGCTCTTAAAACAAAGCTAACAACAATCAAAATTTGAGGCAAATCGGTCCAGGGGTTCATGAAATATGACCGGACATAAAAACAAACATAGATAGCTACTTTATTCTTTAAATACTAGCTACGGGACCCAGCGCAGCGTTGCCCAGGTTACTCATAGTTACTCCCACCGTTTACCCGCAATTGGTCGATTTTATCTGGAAACTAAATTTACGAGAAAAAAATCGACCCACTCAACTTAACATCTTAAAACCAAGCTAAGAACAATTCCATGACTCTTTAGAGTTCCCCAATCAAAATTTGAGGCAAATCAGTCCAGTGGTCAGTTGATGCAAATCAGTCCAGTGGTCGGACATACTAACAGATATTACAAATTAATTTACTTATATATACACTTTCTGCTGAACGTCAATAAGAATTATTTCTGAGAATACCTAGATGGCTGAAGATAAGATGAAGAACCTCTCTAGGGAGAGTTTGGCCGCCGAATCCGATCAAACTCTCAGTATTCTTGTCCCTCATAGAGAATACACCAGTAATCTTAATTTTTTTTTAAGTTGAAATATCTGAAAGAATAAGAATCTTCATTTTCTGAATTTAAATTAAAAATGTCAATGTTGTACATGGAGCTCAAATGTTACACATGTTCAAAGTAGGACAATTACATGTGCTTAATTCATGCATAATAAGGATAAAGTTATATCTGTGCCTGAGTTCCCTTCCCAATAGCCTGTCCTAAACGCAACAATCGGCCCCCTAGCCTGTTCTGTTGCAAAATACTATTGGTGATGTACATTGACAGAATGATGAGGGGGGGTATGTCACTAGGACAGACCCAAATTACATTCTTACGAGAAACTTACAGAAAATAGAACATAATGACTTACACCAAAATGAGGGGAACGCGACATGACTCGTTCAGAATTCTATTTAAATCGTTGTTAATTTCCAAACGAACTGTTGTTGTATCCCTCCCCATCCCCTTTATATTTGGTACTTCGAGCTCATGTGAGTAATTTCCTGGAGAACGATTTCTTGACCCCCCCCCCCCCCC
>NW_019397129.1:25713-69012 GCF_000591075.1 Eurytemora carolleeae
GTGGCCGCAGCGCTCGGCCCCCTAGCCTGTCCTAGCCGCAGCGCTCTGCCCAGAAAGTGTCTTAACCTAACCTAACCCTAAATAATACTAAATAAATGCTAATTTGGTCATGTACAAAATTGGTAGGAGGGGGGGCTTTGGGGGGGTCCAAAAATCGTTCACTAGGACAGACCCCATATCAGCTCCATAAACAAAATTGATAGCAGGAGAGGCTGGAGATTACGAAATTTGCAAAGTACAGAGCCAGCAGGGTAAGGTGCCAAGCACCGTGGCCACAACAGGTGAGGGGGCCGGAAACTGCAGGCACAGAAGTAACTGTATACATTATACATAAAACATAAATGCTATGTACGTATAAATTTTCCAGAAAATTCTTTTAACTAATTTACTTTAGTTAAGACTTATCAAAGAGGCAAAAAAATTGCACGGAATAAAATTCATTATAATGGAGTAAAGTTCTCCTAGAACTGATTTAGTTCCTTAAAATCAATGTAAAAGAAGTTATTTGCATTAATTTCCAAATACATTTTAAACGCCTGCGAAATTTCTGGATTTATATAGAAATAAACGTGTGTTGCGGCATTCAAATTCGGCTTTATCAGTGGGAGAATCTACCTTGAAATAAAACTAAGAAAAAGAATCTACTTTAAAAATACTTTCATGAAGGAAGGAAAAATTTATAAAAAAAAAGGAATTATTCAAATCCTAGATCTGCCCTGCACTTAAAAGTGATCCAGTACATATTATAATTATATTAAAAGTTCTACAAGATTCCAATTGTCGATGGTGTATCTTTCGATCTATGGTTATAGAAATAATTAATTGTAGCTGTCGGACGGCCACTCAATTTTGTAGGTCAGATGGGCACTTTTTGTAGGTCGGATGGGCATTTTTCGTACAGTGAAACCCTTAATAACGAGTACATCGGAAGAATTTATCAAATGTCGTCTTGACAATTTTTCAATGAGTTTTATACCATATTACGTAAATTTCAGTATTTACGAAAATAAATAAATAGCCATGAATATGCGGGAACAGTTTTAAAGAGTTCCATATAATCATTTAATTAAAAAACTAAATCTGCAACATTCCATTATCAGAAAGTGAAGAATACGACATTTGATGAATTCTTTCTATGTATTCGTTATTAAGGGTTTCACTGTAGATCGGATGGGTACTTTTTGTAGGTTGGGTGGGCAGATCAATCCTCAAAAATTGAAAAATATGTATTCCGATTCGAAAAGAAGTATTTACATAAGAGCTAAATATATTATTGATTTTCATAGTCTAAATTACGATTTTCGGGACTAATCAGAAAATTTAATTAGAATGAATCAGTTTGAAAAATAAAATAAGGCTTATATAAGAATTTTCTTGCAAAAAACGATAAGTTTTTCGAGTATTAAGGATTTATTTTGGTGTTAAAGATTGAAGATAATCTAATATGATATGGGACGCTCTGTATGTATTCGTTATTAAGGGTTTCACTGTAGATCGGATGGGTACTTTTTGTAGGTTGGGTGGGCAGTTTTCGTAGTTCGGTTGAAAAATACCCATCCGACCTACGAAAAAGGCCCATTAGACCTACTAACGTGTCCAAGGAGTCCAAGCGACCGCTTGAAGTAGGTCGGAAGAACGTATATGTTGTTTTCAACGTGCCCATCCTATACGCACATATGCTATTGTGCTCGAACTGCTCATACCGCTTTCATAATCACGAGACCCGGAATTAATTGACAGTTAATCAGAACTTTACATTATATATATATATATGTATATATGGCAATTTTAAATGCTAAAAAAGACAAATGACAGTTTGGAAATGGCAGGAAAAAGGCTTGTGGAGGGGAGGAATGCCAGCCTTAACAATTTCTTGTCCGAGCCACATTCCCCTCTTTCTCGTCTGAGCCACCTCGAAATCCTTGTCCTTCGAAATTATCTTTTTTAAGTGTTCCATTCTCCAAGATGAAACATGAATCGGGTTCTGATAGACTCATAGCCCAGGAAACATGTTTACCAACTTTATGTGCCGATGTCGAGGTTGTAAATAATTCTGGACTTTACATGCTCCAGATATCAGGCAGTCTTCAAATCTCACACGAGTCAATTCATTTGTGTTGTTTAGAGGACAAAAAGTGATCGTTTGTTGTGTAGCTTATATTGTTAATCTTATATACAGGGTTACCCACAAAGGATGAGAACCTTGGCATGAGGAAATTCTTTTATTCTGGTCTTCAGAGAAGAATGTACAGAACTCTGTCTGTTTCCTTAAATAACGATTAACTAAAGAACAAATAGTTCAAACTTCAAACACTGTAAAAGAATATTTGTACCACCTCAGATCAATCCTCAAAAATTGAAAAATATGTATTCCGATTCGAAAAGAAGTATTTACATAAGAACTTAATATATTATTGATTTTCATCTGTTTTTAAAACTGAAATAAATGTAAAATGCCAACAAGAACAATACAAAAGGAAAATAGGACAAATATTAAAATAATCACTTTTTCAAAATTTTTTTTTTATAATTTTGAATTGCGCACAATACTAATAGTTTTTTCTATAAACAATATTTTTAATATATTACAATACCCTCGAGGACTTTAATAGAATTTGTCATTTTAAAAATAAAATCTGTATTGTGAGATAAGATTTTTAAAATATGGACAATCTTTTTGGATCAAAAACAATTACTGAGACATCGGATGTAATTGGAGACTTTTTTTTAAAAACGAACTTAATTGTGAAACAACAAAAAAAAATATCTTTTTAAAAAACAATCAGTCTTCTTTTTAGACAAATAACACTAACTACGACATCGGATGTAGTCGGAGCATCACCGAAATGCCCCACAGTACACTTAAGATTTAAGTTGGGTTTTCAGTGGCCTGAGTGAAAATGGCATAATTTTTCTAATTTTCAAGTTCGCTTGTTTTATCTAATCTTTAGATTCGATTAGATTCTAATTTTCAGGTTTAATTAGTTTTCTAATCTTCAGGTTCAAGAATGATATGATGAGTTTCTTCCCCCTCCTCCTCCTCTTCTTCCTCTTCTTCTATCTCTATACCGTTGTCATCCATCTCCTCTTGGAGCACTACAAACCTGAAAAACAATAAGATGACGGAACTGATCACTTGCTTTTAAATCTGGTTTTCTTTTCCTAATATCTTTGCAGCCTGTGATTAGTTGATCCAGCACAATTCAAAAATTAAATATGAAAGCTCTACGACATCGACATGCATAAATAAAAATATAAGAAAGTTTGAGTTCAAGNCCTAGTTCCCTACCATGTCCCTAGTTCCCTACCCTGTCCCTAGTTCCCTACCATGTCCCTAGTTCCCTACCCTGTCCCTAGTTCCCTACCATGTCCCTAGTTCCCTACCCTGTCCCTAGTTCCCTACCATGTCCCTAGTTCCCTACCCTGTCCCTAGTTCCCTAACCTGTGCCTAGTTCCCTAACCTGCGTCTAGTTCCCTACACTCTTAAAAATACCTAAGGCTGCCTGAGTTGTCCGTATCTGCTTGGATTAACTGAACAGTTCCTAGCTGGGACTGAAGAACCTAAATATGTAACAATAAAATTTAATCATTTTGATGAGATCTTATATTCCAAAATTTAAAATGAAGCAAATATGTAAACTGTAAATACGATTCAGAGCATGGAACCATTGGACTGATGTGTATTGTAGACTGTTAAAACTAAGTACTGGATAATTGAAATCAATTATGTAACGGAAAAATATCCATACATATTCTGTGTAATAGTGTACAGTGTACACTGTACACTGTACACTGTACACGAGTAATGTATCCACTTTGTACCGATTCAAGTATACATATGCTACGTAAAAGCGTGCTGTGTAGTACCGTACAAGTACTACAGTGTACTGTGTACTATATCTACTATACACCGGATATAATATACATATTCTGTGTATAAGAGTGCTGTGATATGTACAAGTGTACAGTGTACTGTATCTACTATGTACCGGATCAAGTATGACTGATGAGGCATCTATAGACGCGTCCTCTTCTGAAATACGCCCTCCTGCTCCTGAAGAACAAATAAAACATTTGTATTTAAATTCGTTCTTTTTGTTTTTAAAATATTAGAAAGGTTGAAAAGGTAAAGCTTTTAGTTTGTCCTACGTCATACTTTAATCAAGTTAGTTGAGGATTGGATCGGTGTATAAAAGCATTACAATGATTAAACCCCAACAAATAAAAAAATAACAGAGAAAAGTATGAATTTCATAAAAATAAATGTTTGTCAAAACTAAAAATGAATAAAAATGTCACCTGTATCTATAAACTCGACTGGAAAGTTTACATTCTTCAATCTCTCCTGTTGATCCCGTTGAATCCCTCCCCCCATCTTATACTTTTTTACCATCAGCTCCCTCTTCTTCTTCCTCTCCTCCTTGTGCTTCTTCGAGTTCCATTTGATCTTCATCCCGTAGTGAACTGCGTTTTTATGCCGCGTCATATCCTTCATGTCCGCAAACCGTTTCCCGCATAAATCGCAGGGAAAGTTGCGCACTCCAAGATGGACGGTGACACGATGTCGGTTGAGATCAAACTTGCGCTTAAACTTCTTTCTACAGTCCGGACAAGGCCATTCAGGCAGCTCAGTGTGAACCATGCGAACATGCAGGTCTAAACATGGTTTTATAAGTTAGAAAAGGATAAAATTTGTCCACGACACAAGCAATCTTATTTTAAGTTGATTTAGTTGTTAAAACGCAAATAGCTTTACCAGTAAATTGAAAATCAACTAATTAAGTGAAATAGGTATATGTATATTGTACAATAGATGTGTTTGATTTTCATCGGACTGTAAATCATGCTTGAGTAAAACAATTTACCGATTCCAGTATGTTATGGGTATCACTGTATATAATATATATATATACTGTATTGTATCTATATATATAGTCATAATCTTGTTTTTCTGTCTGTTTGTTTGTCCTATCATAACTCAGGAGCCCCTGGACCGATTTGACACAAATTTTGGTTGGGGAACTCAGGAGGCCCACCGAAATGTTCTTAGCTTGGTTTTGAGATTCTAAGTTAAGTGGGTGACTTTAATTCAGTTTCCCGGTAAAATCGTTCAAGTGCGGGTAAACAACGGGAGTAACTTTTAGTAACCTGGCAGCGTTGTGTTCCCAAGCGAGTATAATATATATATATCTATATAATAAAACTCAAAAATAGTTACTGTTAACCGGGCACTTCAGCTAGTATATTATATTTACAATGAGACCCATACAACTTTGTTTGACATTAGTTATAAAAGAATAATACATATTTTCCAAAATCAACACCATCGAATTCATGTAAGGTTATTTCTTATCAGGATTAAACCAATTAAACTTTTAAAACCATTGAAAAATTCATAATAATTATGAAACTTTTTTTTTTAAATGTAATGAAACAAGAAAAAAACAGTAAATTTTTTAATTCAAACTTTTTGTTACAATAATTCAATAAGACAAAGTTTGAAATTTCAAACTTTTTGTTACAAAATCAAAAAGCAAAAAATGCTTACATCATATATGGGTAGAGTTTTCAAGAAAAGAATACTAGATGTATATAAATACTTTGCTTGTCTGTATGTTTGTTTGTATCCAATAAACGAATTGTTTTAACAAATCCCATGACCCTTTGAAAACATAATAAAAATGGCCCAGAAAAAATGTCGAAATTTATCATATTTTTAAATGCGTTAATTTAAAAAGAAAAATAGCAGCTTGATAAGCAACGCTGAACAGCTAAACTTGTTGCTATATTCGCGCCCCTGAAAGCCTGGTAGAATAAATTACCTAATCTTGTGACTGGTTTATCACATAGAGGACAAATAGTTCGAATTCCAAGATGAATCGCTTCTCTGAACAAATATAAACCTTCAGACCAGATTTGAGAAAACTAAGGGTGATGTTGTCCAATAGTTTAATCACCCAGAGGCCAAAATAGAATTTAAACCCCGTCGCTGAACCGCAAAAAACCGGTTTCAATTGAGCGCTGGCTCAAATTTCGAGACACTTATTAAAATTTTCAGCTAGAGCAACCATGTTTGAACCGCGGCTCATGTTTGAACCGCGTCTAGAAATAAGAGCATCCGGCTCTCTCTCTGTCTTATAATTCAACGCGGCATGCGCGTATCTCCTTTGGGTTTCAGCCCCAAACTATTAACAACACTAGAATAACAGATAGTATTTAAATCTGGTTTGAAAGCTTTCTGCAAGATAAAGTTAGTCATCACCGAAATAAAAAAATATTATCATTGTTTTAATTGTTTTGATCTGAAGGTTTAAATATTCCTGTGAAGATCTAGATTCTTTTTATTTTCAAATCCTTTCATACAATCTGGACACTCAAACATCTTTCTTTTAGACCAACCCAGATGGTGGACCTAAATAATGAGAGAATTAAAAATATAGATAAATGGTAATGTTACAGCATCTATATGTAACATCTCCTCTTCTGAACTTTTTACCTACTAATAAGAAGGTATACATAATACAAGGTTGTTCAGAGCTTGGAGGTCTTTATGGTAACAGTTAATGGCTAAGTGGTCGACCAGGTAGATATTTAAATGCTAGAAGGTCAATCAGGTAGACAGTTCATAGCTAGGGGTCAATTAGGTAAATAGTTAAAAGCAAGGGGGGTCTTTCAGGAAAATAGATCTGAGCTAGGGGATCAATCAGGTAGATAGTAAATAAATATTTTCATTATTCCTACATATATGGATTTTACGCCATTTTGTACCATTTTTGTTTCTCATGTAGCAGTTCAATAACAAGAGGTCTAATTTGATAACTTGTTCTTGGCGAGTACACGTGTACAGTTTAACAATAGATATTTAATAAACAGAACATTCAGCAATGTTTCAATTCTACATGTACGGCTGTTATTTGCTTTCAAGACATCGGAAATTTCTTTTAGAAACATTTAAATGTGTATGGAAGCACTTGAGCCTGTGTGCTATCATTTTTCAGGGTGATTTGGGTCACCCTGATTTACACTGTACATTACATGTATTAAATTACCTTTATATGTACAGTACATGTATTTTTGTGTTTAAACTTCCGTTCACAGACAGGACAGGCAACCTAGAGAACCAATCAATAAGCCGACCAGTAAATCAATTTGACAATCAAATAATCAGTCCATCATTTTATCAATCAATTATTTATTCACATATTGAATTATAACAATTAGTTAAGTAAAAAATGGAAACTCAATCAAATCAGCCAAAGAAACAACTTAACAAGCAACGTATTTTTTATTTTCTTTGTATAAAAAAATACAATTGATTCGTCAATGATCAATGCAGAAATGAATGAATAAAATAAATGGTTACCGTGAGGTCTACGTCTCTGTCTGGGTCGTCTGGTTCCAAGTCTACAGGTTTAAACTCTTCGAGCTCAGGATGGGCCTCAGATCTACAACAGGTGTCACATCAGATGGAATAATGGAAGCTAGCATTATAAAAGTTAAAAAGTTAAAATTGTCTGAATGTATGAATTGTATGAACTGAGGCCAACCATTTGAAAAATAAATCATGCAATACCTCAATAGCCAATTTAGTCGGTCAAAAAATCTAGCAAGTTAATTTTCAACCAATGATATTGCAGCAGCAACGTGGTAAACCAGTAGTTAAACATGTTGAACCTAGTTCAACTATCTCTTTACCATTCATAAACTAACAACTCGGGATGTTCAGAATTCCTTTAATCAGATAATATCATAAGATCATATCGATATCAGAATGAAGTAAAACGGGAAGTAGACTTTAAAAATTAAGATGCAACCCCCCCCCCTGGTGCGCCTCTAAACTGCTTTAAAATAAGCTTCCAAAATTCAGAGAAAAATGATTTTGGGAGGGGGGGGGTAAATTCTTTATGCTATTTTTTTTCTCACTTTATCAAATTAAACCAGACTTTAAGCCTTAGGAACAAACTTTACATCCATCTCATCATAATGAAGTAAATTACCTGTGTTTTCTGAGGGCTCCTCTGCTATCAAATACAGAGTTACATCCTCCCATACCACACGCTAGTCTAACCTAAACATAAACATTGATCCTCCCATATCACACGCTAGTCTAACCTAAATACAGGCATTTATTCTCCCATAACACACACTAGTCTAACCTAAACATAGACATTTATTCTCCCATACCACAAGCTAGTCTAACCTGAACATAAAACATTTACCCACCCATACCACACGCTAGTCTAACCTTAACATAAAAATTTATCCTCCCATGCCGCACGCTAGATTAGCCTAAACATAAACATTAATCCTCGCATACCACACGCTAGTCTAACCTAACAGACATTTATCCTCCCATACCACACGTTAGTCTAACATGAACATGGACATTTATTCTTCCATACCACACACTTGTCAACCTAAACATAAAAATTTATCCTCCAATACCACAAGCTTGTCTTAACTAAACATAAATATTTATCCTCCCATACTACACACTAGTTCATCCTAAAATAAACATTCATTCTCACATACCACACGCTAGTCTAATCTAAACATGAACATTTATCCTCCCATACCACACGCTAGTTTATCCTGAACATAATTATTTAACCTCCCATACCACAACCTAAACAAACATTTATTATATTTCTTACCTGGGGTCTGTCCTAGTTAACGATTTTTGGACCAAACCCAGCCCCCCCCCCTCCTATCAATTTTGTACATGACCATTTATTTTTCAGCAAATTTATTATTATTTTTTTTTTGTTATTTAGGGTTAGGTTAGCTTAAGACACTTTCTGGGCCGAGCGCTGCGGCTAGGATGGGCTAGGGGGCCGAGCGCTGCGGCCACGGGTTAGGTTAGTTAAGACACTTTCTGGGCCGAACGCTGCGGCTAGGACAGGCTAGGGGGCCGAGCGCTGCGGCCACAGGTTAGGTTGAGTTAAGAAACTGCCTGTCAGACCCATGTACAAAATTGATAGGAGGGGGGGGGGCTGGGGGGGGTCCAAAAATCGTTCTCTAGGAATATACCCTTACCTGGTCAGAATGTTCTCTTTTCTGATGTTCTATCAACTCATCAGAATTATTAAAGAACATGTCGCATGTCGGCTGCTTACATCTAGATATCAGAATTATTAAAAGAACAGGTCACATGTCGGCTGCTTACATCTAGATATCAGAATTATTAAAGAACATGTTACGTGTCGGCTGCTTACATCTAGAAATCAGAATTACTTAAATCTAGATAGAAACATTTCCTTCATTTAAATCTTAGGAATAATCGATTTCTGAAGCTATTGCTTTTTACATAGTCGATCATATTGTTATTGACTAACGATATTTTCACTATCGCATGTTTAATGCAAATTTGAAATGAAATAAGAGAACTTGAAAGAATAAGGCACACTAAACAAACACTAAACAGTGTATGTAACGTTGACAGACCAAAGAACAATAGTTCATTGGTTGTCTAGTGTCTTCCCTTTTTTTTAACAAAATAACCTAAAATATTAAATCAGCTTAGAATATCTAGTTGCACGTGGTAAAAACGTGAACTGACCTTACAACCTCTAGGTCTGTATCTGGTGCCACTACTCTGTTCGAAGGATTATGCCTGTATTCTTTATGTTTACTTAGATTTGTGACAAGTACACCGCATTCAGTACACCTAAAGTACAACACAATGGAAGAATCATGTAATGTTTGTTTATGCATTATGCTTATTTAGATGTGTGAAAAGTACACAGCATTCAGTACACCTAAAGTACAACACAATAGGGAAAAATCGTGTACTGTTTGTTTAAGCATTATGTTTATTTAGATGTGTGAAAAGTACACCGCATTCAGTACACCTCAAGTACAACACAATTGGGAAAAATCGTGTAGTTTGTTTATGCATTATGTTTATTTAGATGTGTGAAAAGTAAACCGCATTCAGTACACCTCAAGTACAACACAATGGAAAAATCGTGTACTGTCTGTTTTTGAATTATGTTTATTTAGATTTGAAACAAGTACACCGCATTCAGTACACCTAAAGTACAACACAATGGAAGAATCATGTACTGTTTGTTTATGCATTATGCTTATTTAGATGTGTGACAAGTACACCGCATTCAGTACACCTGAAAAATACAACACAAAGGAAGAATCATGTACTGTTTGTTTATGCATTATGTTTATTTAGATTTGAGACAAGACACCGCATATAGTACACCTAAAGTACAACGCAATTGGAGAATTATGTACTGCAAATAGGTTTGTCAAGTACAATAGATGGCAACACACTAATCACTTTTCTAGAATAAATTATGAATGTATTTTCATCGTCAGTTGAAACAACAGTCAACCTAATATTATTTAAAATGCAGAAAAAAAATTAAACTAACTTCATTTTTACGAGACATTTTTTTGAAAATTTTCAGTTAAAATTTAATGAAATGAGTTAAAAATAGGTGTATTTCCAGGTAAAAAAATCCGTACAATTTGAAAAAAAAAATCCGTACATTTTGGCCACACTGTACATGGTACTTGTAAGCTAAAACTAATTATTCAGAAGAAGGAACATTTTTGCGAAAAGTATATTTGCTTTCTTTAAGGGCAATTTTTTGCTAAATGTGATTGTGCAGTGGACCCTGCACCCCCTCCCCTCTTCTAACCTAACATCTTTATGGCTGTTTAATTTGAAGGGGGGGGGGGGGGAAATAACTTACTTGTATTTGGTTGAGAGTCCAGTGTTCTCTATACCATGAACATATTTCATGTGACTATTTAATATTTTTACATATTGTCCACACATTCCACACTCATACTTCTGGTCATTCACAGATCTATGTAAACAGTAAATTAGAATTCAAGGGAGTGTTCGTGAAAAATTAAAAGGGGTAAGGTTGGATTTGTTCATTTATCTAATATAAAGTCTATAAATAATAAGGAATCAAGTTAAAAAATCCAGCAACGCAAGAAAAATTATGTTGTACTGTCTCATTTGTTGTGGGTAACCCTGTTGTACAATGTGATTGTTCATCTGTGTTAACGAGAATTCAGAAACAACTGTACGAAATTTTTCTTTTCCCTCACATTTTAAGTTCTGTAGATGTACACTTTTTCCTTTCGTTTTTTTTCTTTACTGTTCCATATAAAACCAACTTTTCATGATTAATGATTATATTATGTCCGTTATAAGTATATTAATAGGGTTTTAAATAATCATAAAAGGCTCATACTTTGTGGGTCCCCCTGTAACATAATAAAAATTTAGTGTGTGGAGGGTTGAACCAAACTAGATAGGAATTAAGGACGTTAACCTCTGTAGAATTAAAAATAAGAACAATATTGACATTAGAACTCTTCAAAAAGATCCAGGAAATACCCTCTTAAATTTCGTCACCGATTTCATTCAATGAATTTGATTAGTTCGGGACCTGACAGGTTTCCTGGGAGAAATATCAGGTTCCTCATCACTTGAGTCCAGGGGCATATTATAATACTTCTCAGCTTCAATTGGTTTACGTCCTAGATACGTATATATATATATATATATATATATATATATATGTCTTCTTTTTATCTGTATGATTGTCTGGGTGTTTGATTGATACAATTTGACAGATACAAATTAGGACAAAAATTTAATGATATTTTGTTGATTGTTGATATATGGTTTAAAATCAAAATAATTGAATTTGGCCCGTAATAAAGATTTAAAAAATATTTTGTACACATTTCATTTAGCGACAAGAAACCTTTAAAAATATTTCATTTTTAAGCAGTGGGGTGCTAACTGATTAACTCCTAAATAAATTTGATAAAAGGGACTGTGAGCGTAATTTCAAGTTACCCTTCATTTTCATAAAAAGGACATGCTCAATTCACAACGGTACCCTTGAAACCTCAATTTGAGCGATAATGTGGAAGATTAATTGTGAATCAGTCATGTCACTTCAAACGAAGGTCACATGAAATTGTGTTTACAGACCCTTTAAATATTAAATAAATAAAAAAGTAAATATTAACCTAACAATGCGGTTTCCTGGGCAATAAGATCAATATTTCGTTTTCTTTTTGATAAATCACAATCTAGGTTCTTGTGATTCCTGAAAATAAAGTTGGTACATCATTTATCACAATAAATACATCAAAACAAAAGCTAAAATCCCAAAACATTTTGAACCAACTGATTAAATATTAAATCAAAACTATTTTGTTTCCGACAAATGGCCACTTTTAAATTTGAGGATCAATGCTTGATCCCTATTAAATTAATCCTTATATCTGCATAATATTAATAGCAATACTTGATCCCAAGATTAACAAGACAAAAGATCCAACATTAGATAAAAGTTCCAAGTATGTACCTGAGGTTTGTAGAAGTACAGCATTGAGTATTACAGAGTTCACAGAGTGTACTTCTGTTTGAAACATGGACATTAAGGAAATGTGTTGATACAAAACATTTCTGGTTAATTTTTTTGTCAAAAAACAATAATGATTACTAGTATTGTTTTTTTTTGTGAATTCAAAATGACGGATATATGCTTTTAACTGTACGATAAGTATTTAAGATGAAAAGAACAAATTGTAAAAAGAACAAAAACACCGCACACCAAAAAAACCTCTTACAGGAATAAAAAAGGTAGAATTGTTGTTGTAAAATCCCTGTCCAAAGCTTTCTCTGTTACTGCTTTGATAAGCTGAATTTTTAGCTTGGTCGAAATTGTTATTAAGTTTTTTGTTGTTTTTATCATTATTTTTTTGGACAATATTCCTTGCAGTTAGGACAGGAGACAGCTCTACTCTTTGATTCTGTCTCGAACTGTGCCAGTAAATCCTCGATCGTCTCCCCCTCGAAGGTGTTCTTCCCAGCCAGGGGGATCCGGTCCAGGACCATCTCGTCCTCGTCCATCCCGTCCATCTCTTCATCACTACACAACAACATTCATAAAAACTAAAGAATGCGCGAGTTTAAGGTAAGGGTCATTCTTTAAAATCTTTATCAAGTCAGCCACCCTATGGAAGTCAATGTCATGGATTTTCTTTAAATTTTGCACACAGCCAGCATGTAATGAGAAAACATTAAATCCAAAATGTTAGGCTCCTGTGAATTATGGTCAAGTTGACTGCTGAGTTATGGCCTACTAAAGTTCCGGCCTCGAGGCAATTTTCGGCCCGACCTCGCATGCCAATGTATTGCCAATAACTTTTATGTTAATTAAAGATCAAAGTTTATTAGAAGATTTTTTATTTTACTTATTGCATATGCTGGTTTTAATTTTATATATTTTGAGTCCAAAACTAAAGAATTCGTGAGTTCAAGGTAATGGAAGCGCCATGAATTCCTAAATATAACACTACCTTGGTTCTTCATCAACTATAACAGTAAACTCTCTGTCCTCCATATCAGAATCAGTATCAGAATCCTGAATTAGTATTTCATCATCATTGGTTAGATTGGGAGAGATGGATTGAATGAGGATGGATCGGATGAGGATGGATTGGATGAGGATGGATTGGATAGGGATGGATTGGATAAGGATGGATTGGATGAGGATGGATTGAATGAGGATGGAATGTATGTGGATAGCTTCGATGAGGATTGAATGGATGAGGATGGATTGGATAAGGATGGATTGGATGAGGATGAATTGGATTAGGATGGATTAGATGAGGATGGAATGGATGAGGATGGACTGGATGATAGCCATTTAACCACCTATGCATCGATCGTCTATAAAACTAACCAATAACCATCTAACCGTCGAATCATTTGGTCACTTAAAACTCTAAATTCTAACCTTGTCCACTAACAGCATCTCTGTTCCAATGCCATGTTGTTCTATGATCTGAATATTTCTCGGTAGCCTTAAAATACAAATTTAATTATCATCATTATCATCATTATCATCATTATCATCATTATCATCATTATCATCATTATCATCATTATCATCATTATCATCATTATCATCATTATCATCATTATTATCATTATCATCATTATCATCATTATCATCATTATCATCATTATCATCATTATCATCATTATCATCATTATCATCATTATTATCATTATCATCATTATCATCATTATCATCATTATAATCATTATCATCATTATCATCATTATCGTCATTATCATCATTTTCATCATCACCATTATCACCATTATCATCATAGCGTTATTATCATTATCATCATTATCACCATTACCATTTTCGTAATTTTCATAGTTTATAATAATTTCATCCAATTATCATCATTAATTCTTATTTTTATATACAGTCAAATCAAATCAACAAGATTTTTTTTCAGGGGATAAAAAATCAAGAATACCTGTCAGTTGTATTTATCTCTTCAGTGTTAATTGCTTTAACAGTCTGCGCGTCATTATCTAAAATTATCTTAGATTGAGGATTGTGGATGTGTGGGAGACAATGAGGATTAAGGATTAAGTATGGATATGTGAGAATGAGGATGATGATTGAATGTGAATCGGTGCATATGAGGATTGAAGAATTGGGAATATCGGTGCATATGAGGATTGAAGAATTGGGAATGATTATAAAAAGGTGAGAATGAGAATGAGGATTAAGTATGGATCAGTAAGGAGGAGAATGAGGATTGAGGATTGAAAATTGAAGATTGGGTATAGATCTGTGGGAATGAGAATGAGGATTAAGGATTGATCGGTGAGAGTAAGAATTGGCGATTGAAGATATAATATGAATCGGTGCAATTTAGGATTGAGAATGAATCGTTGAGAGTGAGAATGAGGATTGAGGATCGAGTATTGATAGGTGAGAATGAGAATGAGGATTGAGGATTGAGGATTGAGTATGGATCAGTAAGAATGAGAATGAGGATTGAGGATGAATTTGATAAGATAAGAAAGGTCTATGGATTGTATTGATAATACATTTTTTTAATGAATGAGGAAAAATATCTATAAAGGAGAAGGAAATTATGATTAAGTTGAAAACGAAATTGATGGATTAATACAAGTAAGGATCATTTATGACGAGAAAGGGTGACTCAAGACTAAAAAGGATTATTCAGGACTAGAAAGGATGAATAAGGATGATTTAGGACAAATAAGGATGATTTAGGATGAATAAGGATGATTTAGGATGAATAAGGATGATTTAGGAAGAGAAAGGATGACTATGTAATATTGATAAGAATGAGTATGGGGATGCGAATAGAAAAGAAACGGAATGTATGAAACAAGGTAAGGAGGAGTAGGTAGTAGTCTCCTTATTTTAGAATAGGAAGTCCGATTCACAAATATGCCCTTTAAAGCTTTGTCTGAACAAAGATAAAATTACATGATTTACTCTTTAGATTAAATTTTCAGTTGTGGTTTCTCTACGCAGCGCATTTTTGCTGCGAGAAAAATAGGAAAACTTATCTTATAACACAGAATACCGTTGTGAACCGTCCATACAACTCATCAAATCAATTGTCATTTGAAATTACGTCTACAGTCCTTTAATAATGAGAATCGATGAAGTAAGATAAGGAAAAACATGAATGAGGATGAATGAAGATGATTAATAACGTGATTGAGACAAGTAGTTTTAGGATGAGAATGGATAAGGATAAGAATCGATAAGGATGAGAATGGTAAAAGATGAGAATGGATAAGGATGAGAATGGAAAAGGATTAAAATCGATAAGGATGAGAATGGATAAGGATGAGAATGGATATGGATGAGAATATATAAGGATGTGTATATTACCAGTTTGAATAATTGTGATTCGTTCAAAATCTTCCCGTTTGCTTTCTTTCATTGGAGATCTTCTTGTTACAACCTGAACATTTTAAGCATATTCAATGCGAACAATTATGTTTTTTAAAAAACGATTTTTTTATTATTTAGAGAACTGAGACCCATTCATTTAAGAAATTTTGTGTGCCGCATTTTTGAGAAAAAATAAGAAGAAAATATGCCAACTTAAAACATCCCCCCCCCCCACCCGGATGGGCGATGGGCGCACACACCTGTTGGTTCGTGAAGACAAGGTTCCCGCTGTGAAGATTAGAGTTCTGGTTCTCCGAATCTACCATCACAAGGATGGGTTCACCATCCTCATCCTCCTCCTCTTCCTGAACCAGTCATTCATTTATTCATGTGTTGTCTGTATGATTAACTATATATGTCTATCTGTCATTCTATTTATTTGTCGATCTGTCGATCTATGTTTGTCTCGATTTGTCTTCCTGTCAAACTGTCTACCGTCTGCCCGTCAATCAATCAATCAATCCGTCTAACTTTCTATCTGTCTATGATCTGTTCAACTATTTATATAATAAATATGTCTAATATTTTTTTTGATAAACCATCTAGTTTCTGACCTGTATATGAATAGTTGAGGTCTGCATCCCCGCCTCATCCACCTCCCCTTCCCCTACACCCTGAAGAACTAGAACATTCTTCAACATCTTCTCCTCAGAAAACCCCGTCTCATTTCTCACGATGATATTGGTTCGTCCTATGCCAGAGGATTCAATGTGAGACTCCTGGGAGGTTGTGATCGTCTCCTCAATACACTCCTCGTATGCCAGACTCAGCTGGTCAGGAAGTATACTCGTCTCCTGGACTTGGGACTCAGGGATAGACACGTGGACTTCCTGTTCAAATACTTGGACTCCTCCGACAGAGGAAACATGAACCTCCTCCGGTGAGATTTGGACATCTCCTATTAAAACTGGGACTGCTTCAGAAGAAACTTGAACGCCGGCTAACGAATTTTGAGATAGTGATGTGGTAGAAGGGACATGATGGTCCTTTTTTACATTGACACTTAAGTCCATTTTATCAGGAAGTTGAAAAGTCACTTTGGTTGGGGACTTGGATCCGACTGAACTTTCTTTTTTAGGACTCCTTGTTTTTATCGGACTTCTCGATACACTCTCAGATTCCGAAACTTTTTTCTTTTGCCCTCGCGTTGCCGGAGAAATGGGCTTTTCCTTGGCTTCTATGATGGTCTTATTCACCACCATACTTTCCTGTACCACCGTATCTTCCTGGATCTCAACGCTGTCCTGAACCTCAACATTGTCCTGAACCTCAGCGTTGTCCTGGACCTCAACATTGTCCTGGACCTCTATGTTATCCTGCTCTGGGTCCTCCCCATATTTTCTGTCCCGGTCAAGGGAATTATTCAGGGCTCTCTCTACAACTAGGTCACCGGGCTCTTCCTGCATAAGGAGTTCTAAATGTTTAATTATCACATGTTACGATTTAACAAATGTAATTTTCTGAAATTAAAGTTCTTAAAAAGTATTAAAAAAGGTGTAAACTAAAAACAGAAAAGAATAAGATACCAAAATTTAAGATTTTCTTAATTAACCTTTATAATGATAGGGAGGGGAATTTCACTTGTAGAAAATCCGTGAAACATTTCTTCATCGTCGTCATTCTCCACATCCATCCTCTCCTCCTTGATCACCTTCATCTCTTCCAGCCTAACCACCTCGACCACCTCAACATCATTTTCGTCCTCGTCGACGACCTCCGTCTTGATAAAGATAGGTCGCGGTATGTCGGAACTGTTGAATCCATGAAAAGGTGAGTCTGGGGGTGAATCTAAGTATGAAGGGTGACTGCTCTGCTCGGCCTAGAATGAACTATCATTAGCATAAATTTTTTATACGCCTGCAATATCACTGCAATGCCATGCAATATATATATATATGTATATAATACATATTGCCAATTTAAACAATTATACAGTAAAAAATATGAAATGGAACAGTATTAAAAGAAGGTAACAAAATTTGGGTAATATCCTAATATATAATTTGTTGACCCCCTTCTACCCCCACCCCCTATCATTAAGTCCATAATTTATATGCAACACATTGGCATAGTTTGGAAAATTCCCACAGCGCCGGCTCCCTTCCATGTCCTAGCCACGGCGCTCAGCCCCCTAGCCGTAGCGCTCGGCATCCTAGCCTCTCCTATCCGCAGCGCTCAGCCCCCTGAAATGTCCAGGCCGAAGCGCTCGGCCCAGAAATTTATAATGCACATTTTCATGTTGAATATAGTTATGATCACGTGCAAATAAAATAAAGGGGACGGGGGGTCCTAAAAATCGTTTGCTAAGACTGAATCCAAAATTTGTTTACTAAAAGCTAGAAAACATTGATTATAGTAACTTTTAGTCGACGAAAAGTGAATTCTAAATAAATCGTCCCTTGGCCTGCTACGGCAGATTAAGGGAATTCTCACCTTACTATTTCCAGGTGTTGTAACCTCATCCGCCGTAAAGCCGTGAAACGGCGAATCCGGCGGAGATATTCTCTTCTCAGACATTTAAATTCTATCGCTAATTTGTCTGAAATGCCACGGCATAAAATTAACAGTAAAACATGGCAACAGCTGAAATTGTTAAACACATAGATGACAAACTTTTTAAAAGCATTTTGGATAACGTTTTTCAAACAATATCATTAAATCATGACAAGGTTTGATTTCGTGATTGTTTATTATTTGAAAAATCTGCTCCTATGCCGCGAGAGGGTAAAAGGCGCGTGCGTTTGCCGCGTTTCTTCTCTTGTCGACTTTGTTTGTTAAGTTGTTAACTGCGAGCAGCCGCCATCATTTCTCAATGATACTAATGTTGCGTGACGTCACAACCCTGAGGCTCCAATATTAGCGCGGGAAAATTTAAATGTTGGTTGGCAACGACGACATTTTAAGCTATAGCTTTCATTAAAGGAATTGATAAATCCTTGTTCATTCGAACTTAAATAAACATATGCCTAGCCTTTCGGTAGAAAAATGTCCTCCCTAGACTGAAAAATTTTAAAATGTCAACTTTTAAATATTTTCCCCCATATATAGAATGGTATTATTTCCCCCGTCTAAAATTGTAATATTTCCCCCATACACGTGTTATTTCCCCCATCTAAAATGGTATAATTTCCCCATCTAAAATGGCATTATTTCCCCATATAGAATGGTATTATTTCCCCCATCTAAAATTGTATTATTTCCCCCATCTAAAACGGTATTATTTCCACCTGCTGAAATGGTATTATTTCCCCATCTAAAATGGTATTATTTCTCCATCTAAAATGGTATTATTTCCCCCATCTAACATGGTATTATTTCCACCTGGTAAAATGGTACTATTTCCCATCTAAAATGGTATTATTTCCCCATTTAAAATAGTATTATTTCCCCATCTAAAGTGGTATTATTTTCCCATCTAAAATGGTATTATTTCCACCTGGTAAAATGGTATTATTTCCCCATCTAAAATGGAGTTATTTCCGCATCTAAAATGGTATTATTTTCCCATCTAAAATGTTATTATTTCCCCCGTCTAAAATAGTATTATTTCCCCACCTAAAATGGTATTATTTCCCCATCTAAAATGGTATTATTTCTCCCATCTAAAATGATATTATTTCCCCATCTAAAATGGTATTATTTCCCCCATTTAAAATAGTAGTATTTCTCCCATCTAAAATGCTATTATTTCTCCATCTAAAATGGTATTATTTCCCCATCTAAGATGGCATTATTTCCCCCATCTAAAATGGTATTATTTCCCCTATCTAAAATGGTATCATTTCCCCATTTAAAATGGTATTATTTTCAATTTTTTTTTGTCACTAAATTTTGTTGTGTAAAAAGAAAAATTAAAATGAGTAGATTTGTTTTCAATCACTTTTTATAGAGTCATAATTAAAAAGACCCAGAATTAATTGAGAGTTAATCAGGCGACTTCACATTTAGTAAATGCACTACTCCAAGAGTCTCTCAAGCCTGTATCAATCCAGGTACAACTTAATCCCTAGTAAACTATCAATGCCAAACACGGGCACGCCGCACGATCTCTTGAGCTATCAATGTCAAACATGGACGCAATCTCATCAACTCGTTCGTTAAATGAGGAATGACTACTTCTCTCACTGTAATCTAAGTGGAGTTTATTTCAACTGACGTGTATTTAGAAATCTATGTTACAGGTTATAAGTTAATGTATATATATTTACAAGATTTGAACAGATATATATAAGCGTAGGTAAGCAATACAGGTTTGACATATTTACGAATGACGCTAGGTTAGGTAAATCGCATTGCAATTTTTGCGTAGTTAATGATAAGCGCATTTAGATTTACCGACATGTACAACGTTTTATATCTAGGTATTTTAAGGCTTACAAATATAGGAATTACCACGATATTTTCTTATATATATATATATATATATCTTATATATATATATATATCTTATACATATATATATAAGATATATATAAGATAAATAAGATATATATAAGATTGTTAAAATTAATTCGAAATATAAGGAAGACGATTTTTTCGACTCAAATGCCCCAGCATTTTCTCTAGATGTATGTGTACTCAAATCCATTTCCTCCTCATGTAGTGCCCACATGTCGAATCTCCGCTCATCCCAGCTCCCTCCCGGTATTCAGTCATGTTAGGACAGTTGAACTAGTAACAGCTCCGACACAGGGAGCCTCTTGACTCCTTTATGATGATGACGCAGATACTCAGATAGCAGCAGACGCTCTTACCCGAGGGTTCCCAGTTTATCATGCACTCCACTTCCAGAGACAACATAATCGCTCATAGCCAGCATGACAAGCCGCGATCTCTGCCTACTAGGTTGGATAAGCCCTGTTGCCCCAGTTCCTGTTGATCTGCTCCACCAACATGAAGCTCTACAACACTCCCATGAAGTACCATCAAATATCCATCCATAATTCCTTTGTTAATTTCTAAATCAACCAATTTTAACTCCGCCTTAAATGCAAATATTTCAAAACACTTTCGTTTTAAATAAATGTTAGAAATATCCATTTTAGATCTCTTTATTTTATTATAGTGACTTTTCAAGTCAACAAAGATATATATTTTTGGCAATTTTAAATATTCCAAAAGGGCAAACCACATTTTAGAAATACACAGGAGTAGTGTTATTTTGTGATTATCATTTCATCAATCATTTTTGTAGATTGTAAAGTCGTCTGATTAATTTAAATTACGTATTTCTGATCAGGACTGTAACTTAAGTGCGTGCTGCTCTATAGCCGTAATATTCTTTTAAAAAAAAATTCTGTTGTTCTTAAAATGATTTTAGAGATTTGTTCAATTTATTTTGATTTCATTTTTCAACCCATGCCATTCTTTATATAAAGTTTAGGTAAAAGATATCCAAACTTATAGATGTTATACACAAAAGTGACAAACGTATAGTTAAATTATTTAAATATGTTTGTTTCATTTTAAAACATATTTAATGTACAATACCTATTTAATCAAGATTTCTTATAAAGTATAATCCACCAAACAATTAAAAAATCATTAAATTTTACACTTTACAAAGCTTAAGATGAAATGATTTTTTTCAAATATCTAAAAACTTTGAATTTCGATTTACTGAGATCAAGTGCAAAGATAAAAGTCGGTTAATTACAACAATTCTGTTATATAACGCTGTGGAAACCCCCTTCCCCCCCCACTTCGACAATGACTCATCATCTGTATATTACCCAGTGCTGAGGATGTACCTTGATACAGGGAACCCTGCCAGGGGCGTATAAGGGGGTGGGACTATCGGAGTTGAGCCCCCTCTAAAGAAAGGAAAACTGAAAGGTTTACTTTGGATATTTATTCAATCTAAATTTATCGTTAACAATAACATTTACTTGTTGTCGTTGATTTTTAAATTAAACTGAAGAAAAGAAAGTCAAGATTTCCATTAAATAAAAAAAGCTTGAAATTGAAAAACACATACGATTTATAAAATTGGGAACATTTTTTGCCTCGAAATCCCTGAATCTGTCAGGGGGTGGCGAATGTCCCCCCGCCACCCCTCTGTATCCGCCCCTGGGTTTTAAGCTCACATTTGACCACGGCACGAATTCAATTTATTAATCAAGTTAAAAAAAACCAAATTTAAGCTCTAATCATATACAATGTTGTCAATAATAAATGAAAAATGAAAATTTAAATATGAAGGGAAAAATATTCCGGAATGGGAAAAAGTTTACTCTTACAACTTTGTATAATGATCAAGAACGACACAGATATCAATTTTTTAACATAGGAATTTGCTCATTTTTGGATTTGAATCAGACATGCCCTGGTGCTCTTTAAAAGGAGAGTTACTTAAAATTACTTCTGAAGTGTTTAAGCACCTACCCCTCCCCCTCCTTCCATTAAAACAGAAAAAAGATAAGGAATGACATAATGGTTTTGCAGTAAAGATTTCTCACATTGTTTTCTATAAAAAAAATATATATATATAAAATTCCTACTGCAGTTGAGACAGGACTGTAATTGTATACTGGATAGGTGGTTTAAATGGGGCCGATGGGTGGGGACTAAGGAGGGGACTTAAATGTGGGGGAGGGGTCGGAGGAGAGAGGTGGTTAAATGGAAATTGACGGTTAACTTCTGGAAAAAGGAACCATGCAGCGGGAAGCAACCAAGCTTAGAAGATTTAACTGCTTTAAATATATTTATATACACAGAGGTTTTCCAAGGGGGGGTGGTTCAGTAGGCTTTGACCCCCCTATTGACTTTGAATTTTCCCCATGCTACCGCTTTAAACCCCACTTTAAACCAAATCCCCCCGTCTTACATGAAATCCTGTACACGCCCCTGTCTGTCCATATACCTGATATATTTTAGTAATATTTAAGTTTACGGATTTTTAAATTTAGTTCAGACCTTTCTTCCACCTGGACACACCTACGATGAGGATAGAAAAATAAGAAATCGATTTTATGGTTTTATTTACTTTACTTCTTAGTTTTTGCGGGTACTGTGCATTTTTTAATATAAAGAAAAATGTTGTTTTTCATGACTATTGTATTTGGATAGAATCATCTCACTGGTATTTTTTACGTTTTGCTTTTTAAAGTTAGTAATTGTTGTTCTGATGAATAGAATTGTCTCTTTTCTGTCTTGTAATTCTTGCGTAAAAGAAAAAGGGATTTAAGATATTTCTAAACATTTTCGGTTGTTATTTTTCGATCTAGATTCATTTTTTTGTATAATTTACTTTTCTAAAGACGACTTTTGCTGAGGGGAGAAGGTTATCACATTGAGAAGAAAACACAAATTTTTCACTGTTAAAATAAACTGTTTAAATATGGGTTTTGATAAAAATATTGAGAGTAAATCTTTTTTATACATTCCAAAAATACCATTTAGATAAAAGCAATACTTTTTTCGACTTAAAATTAAGTGCCGGACTCATGCAGTTTTGAAATAAAGTGCAGTGCCAGCAACAATTGCATGTGCAAAGGAATGTGCAAATCATTTTTGCATGAAAATTCTGTCATTAATCTTTTTCTTCAATTACGTCTTTTCTGCTTTAAAATTAGAAGAAGAAAAAAACAGAAATAACCATTATTTAAAAGAAATTTAAAGCACGTTGACGTATTTTCAAGTAAAATTCCTTGTTTTTTTTCTGGTTAAAAATTGATTATTTTCAAATGTTTTCTTTATAAAAGTGACATGACACTGAGGGAAATTTTCAAAATTTAACGTTTTTGAAGATAAAAACAGCGATA
This sequence comes from Eurytemora carolleeae, assembly GCF_000591075.1. NCBI lineage: Eukaryota > Metazoa > Arthropoda > Copepoda > Calanoida > Temoridae > Eurytemora > Eurytemora carolleeae. The sequence goes on from NW_019397129.1 coordinate 49,277, forward strand.
TTTTTCTCATTATTATTCAGATAAGAAAACCCAGTTGTGAATCGGACTTGCCACTTTAGATTTGGAGGATCACTCACAAATAATTAAAGGGAAAATGTCCACTGGAGAACTGGAGAACTGGAGAACTGGAGAACTGGAGAACTGGAGAACTGGAGAACTGGAGAACTGGAGAACTGGAGAACTGGAGAACAAACACAATAATTCAATTCTCACGAACAACTCTATGAGAATTTTGCCAATTACTTCTTGAACAATAAAGCTAAAAACTAGTATTTAAAGTTTTAAAACGTACATGTTTAGGGCTAATAAAAGTATAAGAGAGTTATTTGAGGTAAAATCAAGGCGTTGAGACGCTTTAAAGTTGACCCAGTCTTGATCTCAGTGCCAACAGAAGGACGTCCCCAAGTCGTTGGAGCGTAAAAAACTATTTATTTTTAAGAAAAAACGTGCAAAATTCAACCACGTTTTCATCATTTATTTTTACTCAAGTTTCTGAATTTTGTAGAAAAGAGTTTTGTATATTATGTTCCCAGGCCCCAGGACATAAAGCAGTCATGGTAATAGAGACACTATCCCACTNAAAAACGTTACTATCGGTCGAAGAATGGCTTCATAAAAACGTAATATACAAAATTCTCTGATATCATATTTTACCAAGGGGGGAAAGTAAGAGAAAGTAAGAGAATAAAGAAAGTGAAAATAAACCAAAGTAAAAAAAGTGGAAAATGAGAATGAACGAGAATGGCTGAGTAGCACGTATAAGAATATAAAGAAAATAAAATAGATAAAAAATCAAGAAGATTAAAAAGATAAGAATGGTTGATGTGGCCCTATTTGGTGAGAAAAAATAAGAAAAAAAAAATATATCTTCTTTTTCCAAGCTTTAATGTGTTGAATTCTGCCAATTTTCTTTTTCTTCTTTGCTGCATCTTTTTCTTCTTTGCTGCATCTGCTCCATCCGGAATCTCCAAGTCAACTTTAAACAGAAACCACAAATAAAAATAATCAATATAGGAAAAAAAGAATATCTGTGTCCTTTTCACACTGCTGAAGGTATAGTAACACTACACAATTTGAACTGCAGGCTTGCAACTTTTGAAGGAATGAATTCACTTAAAATTTTACGTTTATAGTCTGATAATTGTGAATAGGAAGTTTAAATTTTGATCTAGAATATGTTAAGTCCCTTTCTGAGCTCCGAGCTATAAATATAATTTATATCTTTATTATCTTCAAGGAATGTTAATTGAAGTCAGACGCCACCTGTATGAATTTTTTAAATATTTTTATTATTTTTCAACACAAAATATTGAAAAATAAAGCCTTGTAACTAAACTTATGTAATCCTTTACATTTTTAAAATAAAGAATCATTGTTTTTTTCTGCCAAACTAATTTGTTAACATTTTCTACAGTCATTCCTTGTAGATTCAATGTTAATGCGATTGTTAGAAAAGTTTTAAAAAGAAAAGAAGGAAAAATGGTCGAAATCAATTAATCAAATCTTTGTCACAAACTCGATTTTTACAATCCCTATATCTTTGCATTTTGATGAAACCTTTGACATTTCAAACTTAGATTATTTGATCTAAAATATCCAAGGTTCATGACATTGTACAGAAATGGGGAGTAGAAATCAGAGTTTGCATAAAGTAAATAAAAGACTCAATTCAGGATCTAAAAATTTCTGAAATAACATTAGAAGTATATTTAAAATCTTAATTTGATTTAATGTTGAATAATGTTAACGCAAATATTAAGAATCCCTTTAATTCTACACTGAACAGAAATCGAATTTAATGAATTTGAGCTACGTTGCTAAACTTTCCATTGCTAGTTCAGATTTGAATTTATCATGGCCAATTTCGATATCGGCTTTTGTAGATAGAAATTGATATTAAGATGTTTAGTAAAAAAAAGACTGAGCCGCAAATATAACTTAATCTGTATTAAAATACGTTTTGTCGCTCATTTTGTATTTATTGATCAATTTCTAAATTGACTTTTAAAGATAAAATAGATTTGATTAAAAGTTATTTATTTCTCGCTTCTTTAATGTTTGCAATCTGTTGTTAGAGAAATGCACATTTGCAAAATATATAAATTATACAGCTTCCTTTTCTCGTTTTTCTTTTTAATCTGTTTTTGTGGTTTGGTTTGGTTTGGTTTGGTTTGGTTAAAGGGATTAGGCTCCAAATAAACCATGGGTGTTTCTTTCTATCATATATTTTCTGTTCTTCTTATGTTTTACTTAACTCTTGCTTCCAAATCCTATTTTTTAAATTTAATTTTAAGCTTCTTAAAATATTTTTTTTTTAAATCCTTGTAAAAAATTGAATCTCTGATAAAGAAATTATAAATCTCTGATAAAGAAATTTTAAATCTCTGATAAAGAAATTATAAATCTCTGATAAAGAAATTATAAATCTCTGGTAAAGAAATTTTAAATCTCTGGTAAAGAAATTATAAATCTCTGGTAAAGAAATTTGAAATCTCTTATAAAGAAATTATAAATCTCTGATAAAGAAATTATAAATCTCTGGTAAAGAAATTTTAAATCTCTGATAAAGAAATTATAAATCTCTGATGAAGATATTATGAATCTCGGATAAAGAAATTATAAATCTCTGATAAAGATATTATAAATCTCTGGCAAAGAAATTATAAATCCCTGATAAAGAAATTATAAATCTCGGAAAAAGCAATTAGAAATATATTGTAAAGAAATTTTAAATCTCTGATAAAGAAATTATAAATCTCTGATAAATAAATTTCAATTCTCTGATAAAGAAATTAAAAATCTCTGGTAAAGAACTTTAAAATCTCCGATAAAGAAGCTTTAAATCTCTGATAAAGAAATTAGACATCGTTGATACAGAAATAATTAGAAATCTGTGATAAAGAAATTAGAAATCTCTGATAACGAAATTATAAATCTTTGACAAAGAAATTTAAAATCCCTGATAATGAATTATTAATCCCTGATAAAGAAATTTTAAGTCTGTAAGCATAAAAAAATGTTAAATCTCCTGGGTCAAAATTTGATTAGTTTGAGCTTTGTCGCTGAACTATACACTGTCGGTTCAAATATGAACCTTCGATTCAATAGGTCGGTGATTCAAAATTGATCCGTCGGTAGGAGTTCAGCACCTGCAAATTCATTAAATTCGGTCCCGGTGAAGTGCGTGGGGAATCACTCTAAAGTTTTAATCATTTCAGCACAATTTTATACATAAAAAGCAATGTTAAGACATTCAAAATTATTAGATGAAAAATATTATATGTAAATAAAATGGGGTAAAGGCCAAAAAAGGTATTTCCTCTTGAATGTCGCCTTCCTTTCAAATCATCAAACAACTAATATTTACTGGAGACAGATAATTTTAAATGTGTTTTCCCAAGCAAAATACATTATTAAATATCAAAAAATTTCATAACATTGATTTTTATGTCAAACATTGTGTTGAAATGGTTTAAACTTTAGGGGGAGTCCGCACCATGCATGACACCGGGCAAGAAATTTTAATCTTTCTTAAAAATATTTGTTCGTGCACTGGTCAAGAAATTTTAAATCTCTTGTCAACAAAATATGAATTATTAATCTCTGGTCAACAATTTTGAAGTTTACCACAATCCCTTTAAGCTTTATCTTTGCTTTATGTTCTAATTTATAAACCAGTGTTTCACATTTTCGAGTGTTTATTGAAATTTTTATCCATTCTTTTTTATTATTTTATTTAACGGGATTGTTCAAATATTTAAAGAAGATGGTTGAAACCAGTCACTTCACAGAGATGAAATTTGAAAATATACTTAAAGGGACTGTGAGCGTAATGTCAAAGATGACAAAGCTAGTTTTAAATTGATATCCTTGAAACCTTGATTGTATGGTTCCTACTGTAAACACCCTTAAATGAAAACAATCCCTTTACAGTAATTTATTAATATTTACCCCCCCCCCCCCTGTTTTGATTTTATCTATTTTCGACAATAATATTTTCTTTGTTTATTTTTATTATGATTTGATAGTATTGAATTACAGGTGTGTAGCATCTAGAGGTATTCTAGTGAAACTCTAGCCTTCAATTATCTACTTTTAGAAATATTGTTACATGGGGTCGTCATAATCAGATGGATTAAGTACAAGGGCGAATACAGAAATAATGCTGGGGGGGGGGGGGCACAATTTGCGCGAATCGCAAAATTTATTTTGCCCCCCATGCAGGAGCTCCTAGGGGGTAAAAATTTGAACTGTAAATTCAAAATATTTGGCTTCTTGGAAATAAGGCATAAGCAAAAGATATTTTAAAGGTACACATACAGTCCATTTACCTTGCATGTACTGTACTTTATCTCTCCTTCAAACAAAACTAGCAGAAAAAAGCATTGTTTCTAAAAATTCGACATATTATTATACTGTTATGTTAGTTATAATTAGTATTTAAATTAGAGATAGTAAAAGACATTTTAGAAAATGAAAAACCGGATTTAAAATTAGATTCTATGAGATGAAAAAAAGGACAAAGGTCCAGAAAATAATTATCACTAGTCAAAGTTTCTGTTTTGAAAAAAATAGAAGTAAAATTGTAATCTATAGCCATATGCATAAAGCTCTTCATTCATTTATGTTTGCTATGGCTGGCCAAACGGCTGAATCAAATGGGCTGAATTTTAGGGAGAAAATTAAATTGATACCTGGGGATGAAATAAGCTAAATGAATTATAAGTTTTTTGTTTTAATTCCATTTTTAAAATTCCACCGGCAACGGCTGGCACTTCAGCTAGTTTGTAATAAAAAGAAAGATCACAAAACGGCGGTGCAATGAATAAAGTAAATTAAATCCAAATGAAAAAAAGGGTCATTGACTACCTCAAAACTCAAGCCTTCGTGGCTTGGAATATAAAAATAATTGTTTTACTTCGCTATCCCTCATAGCGCCCATCTGATTAGGATGGATGTGCATTCAAAATAGATTTTTCATTCGGACTTCTGTCATGGTGGCTCTCCGCTCTGACTCACTTTACAATCTTCTTAGTGCACTGAATGAACAGCAAACTAATTTTTATGTTCTTCTTTCTTGAGTTTAAGATTTAATAAAGTGTGAAAGCTCTGAGTTCTAGGGGGGGGGGGGCTACGCCCCCCTGTACAGGTCTATGGGGGGCTCTACCCCCATTGACCCCCCTGTGTACGCCCTTGGATTAAGAAGCAGGGTATACCCACAAAGAATGAGACTGTAAAGATGACCCAAAACTCGAAAAATTTGACGATTGGTCTAGATTTACCATGTATTCTATATTGTTTCAATAACTTATGTACATGGTTACCCACAAAGGATGAGACTTCAGAGACGACTGTACGGAATTAATATGGTCTGTTTCTTATATTCATGGTTCAATGCAACAGTAAACAATATTAGTTCTTTGCAAAATCACTAAATAAGCCATTCAATGACTATATTCAAAAAAGAAAGCTAATTCTTCAACCTTGAAATTATCATATTTTAAGAGTTTCAGGTCGTATTTAAAGTCTTGTCTATTTTTGGGTAACCCTGTATTTTTGTATGTATAAACCAAAAATAATGTTTATTAAAATCCCCCCCCCTTACTTTTTACTAAACTGTACGGTTAGAACTTGAGATGTGTTTTCAGTCTACGGGGGGTCCTGTCCGAATATTCCCACTTTCACTTTTCAACATATTATTGAGTTTAAAAATATGCTGTTTATTTGAAGTTTAGTTGACCCTCCCTGATGTTTAAAAAGTCCCCGCGACAGCCCCCCCCCCCGTTCCCGACCCTGTCCGTGAGACTGCGGTAAAGCGGGGTTCTATCTGCCTGGTTTCAGGCAGTGTCGGACCCGCCGGCATATAGTCAACTGGTAATGGACTTCAAGCAGTGACAATCAAATCTAACTTTCATCGAAATATTTTAAAAAAAATAGTTTTCTGACGTGCAATATAAAAACAGGATAATTAAATATCTGAAACCCGAATTCCTACAAATTTGTTGTTAAAACTGTGATGAAAAATTAAGAACTGTAAGTGCTCAAAAACGTATTTATTACTTTTATTTTTGAAGATTTTCCCTCGAAGAATAGTGTTTAATGTTTTAACCCTGAATTCTATATACAATATACATATTTGTGAAAAGTGAATCATCGCAAAACAATGATTCTTTTATCAATGATTCCTTCTTGAAGAAAATTATAATAAAGCAAAAATAAGATATTTATTGATTCTAGGGAACAAAAGGATGGGTAATTTCCTAGAAAACGATTTTTGGACCCCCCACCCCCTCCTTTCAATTTTGTACATGGATTTTAAATGTAAGACATGTAGCTGCTCGGCCCCAAAGAACTTTTCACTATTTTTTTTATTGAATAACATTTTAATTATCATTGTTATAATTTATTAAACAAATAACAAAAGACTGAGGAATTGCCAGGGACGTATGAGGAGCCTAAGAGAATCTGGGACCGATCGGTTCGGACGTTTCGACAATTTTGTCACGAACATACATTTAATAACAAGACAGAAGAAATAATATGCATTTAAATTTGCTTTTACGATTTAAAAGAAAATATTTAGTTTATTATTTTTCTAAAAAATATGTTAAGACTTTATTTTATGTAATCTTTTTCCGACCAAAAAAGTTGTTCTGGGTTTTTAGACATTTTTGCGTTCCAAAGTTTTATTTTAGTTCAAAAACTATGTTACTTTACGAATTTCTAAAAAAAATCCATCAAACAAAATTAATTTGATGAGCTTCGAAATTGTAATTGAGATAATTTTTAATATCTACAATTAGAAGGGAACATGTCAAAATCTAGTTTTTTTGCTGAACACAAAAAAACGTTTGCATTATTTCAAACTTTACTTGTCTATTTGTCTGTCTGTCTGTCCGTTTGTATCCAATAAACTTTGAAACGGCTAAACCGATCGGACCCGAATTTTGTATAGGACTTCACATGACCCAAGGAAGGGGTTTATAGATGATCAGAATTTCAAAAATTTGCCTTTAACAAAATTAGATTTTCATTAATTTTTGAAAATTCACGATTTTTTATAAAATCCGCAAACTTTTTTGCTTTTGTTTTAACAATGTATACAAAGAGAAAATGTTCACAATTGAAATAGAAGATAGGTGCGAAGCCTAGTTTGCTAGAAGTGTAATGAACTAGAGAGTGCTGTAATTAGAGCCAACAATTCCATCATCTAATGTTTTTCCTAAATTATTCAAGTTTTCAAGTTTCAGTTCGTTTAATGTATTCGTAATATATTCAATTTACTTTTTAATCTTTGTCTTTCAATCAATTAAATACGAATAAAAAAATGCTGGCCCCCCCCCCCTCCTATATTCTAACCTCCTTTCTTCCTTCCTCCTTCCCTCATCACCCCTTTTCTCTCCTTCCCTCTTTCCCTCCCTCCTCCCCTATCTTCAATAAAAATCCGTTAAAATAATTTTCATTTCCATGAAAACCCATTTATCATTTACTTTCTGCCGTTTTCTATTTTCTAATCATTTTCAAACATAAACTACAAATAGCAATAATTAGAAGCATTTAGGTATTTTCAAATATATAAATAAATATATCATATCATTGGAATAAAGTAATAAAAAAAAACATTTTATTTTGAAAAATTGTAATTTTAAGTTTTGTAAAACTTAAGTAATTTTAACAAAACTTGTAAAAAATTTGAAATTCCATTTTTTCTTCGAAATATAAATTTCTTTTTTGCTTTTAAATAAAAAATATTTGTTAGTCAGAAGTTTCTTTTATTCTTAAGGTTTCTTTTAAGAATAATTAGTCAAAGTCGATCAATTAATTTTGATTTATTCAATATCAACTATCGCAGCTCTACCACCCTTTTAAATTAATCAAATTGAATTCATTTATATATTTTTGACCAATTTAATAGATATAGAGTTCATTTTCCGTGTTAATAAAAAAAATGGGGAAACAATGGGGAAAATAAATGAAATAAATGTTTAAAAAGAAAGAAAAATTTTACGTTGAAGTCCGATTTATTCAGCCCCAAAAAATGTAATGGGGGGGGGGGGGAAGACAATTTCAAACTGTTTGAAACTTAAATGAAAACCTTTTATTGCATAATTTACAATTGGCGCACTTTAAACAAAGTAAAATTAGACCAATTAGCCTGTGCTTACATTTTATTTACCAAATTGCAAAAATCAAGATAAGACCATGCATGTGCTAAAAGCATAGCAAAAACGTTACTATCTGAAAAAGGAGTGTCCTTAAAAATGTATTTATTTATATTGAAAAATCGTTTTTCTTAAAATTGTTTTTTATTGAATTCTTAAAGATATTGCATTTAACTGCACATGAAGATTTAAAACGGTTAAAATTAAAATGTCCTTTATAGTGACACCCTACCACCTAGTCAGTTTTATAATAATTCATTATCGTACAATACAAAGTCTACTGATATCAAATGATATTGCAATGTGTCCCAAAAAACAGAAATTCGACTTTTTTCCAAAAAAAACTCTTGGATTACATTGTTTCACATAAAATTGAAACAAATTAATGATAATTAAAAAAAAAAAAAATAAAAAAGCATCTGTAAAAAAATTGTCATAAGATAATTTTTTTTTTGGAACTCTCTATATTTATATAGTTAGGTGTCTCGTTGATATAATGCAGAACAAACAAAGATAGAATCAGCAAGCACTTAGTTTGGCAGTTTAATTATCAGATATAGATATAGATAGATAGATAGATAGATAGATAGATAGATAGATAGATAGATAGATAGATAGAATGAGAGTTTTTTAGCACCCTTTTTTAGCTTTCGGCTTTAAAATATATACATTATATAATTACAAATAAAAGGATTCAATTTTAATGTTTTCACAGTTTTATGCAAAAGATAAAAAGTTTTGTTTAAATAAAATCAAGATATGTCAGTTTTTTACTAATTCTCGCAAATAATGCGGCCAAAGTTCAATTCTTGTCTCTGTTACAATTAAATTAAGCAATTATGTTTTACGATGCCAAATTTTCAGAGAGGGTGGGAGAGGGGGGAGATAAGAAAAATCATATCAGAAGATATTTTGTGGAACATTAGAATACTATGACACAATGCTTAAAGGGATTGTTTAGTAAATATAACATGGCATTGTCCTGTCAGTGCAACCTAGGTCCATGGAGAACGTTTTACGGAGAATTCTCGTTCAGAAACATCGGATTGATATAAAAGTATTTCCATTCTTTAAAAAAGGTTTATTTAACTTTTAGTGACCAATCCCTTAAAAATGCAACTTTTTAAAGTACCATCGTGTAAAATGCCAATTGCATTGCTTGCAAAAATTCTACATTTGTATTGCTTGCAAATTACTGAGCCACTGTTGTGTCTATTCTAAATATTATTCGACATTTTCAATTTTCAGTTCCTCGTTTATAAATATTCAAATCTCGGAGACATTTATGCGTTTTTACAGGGTATCCCACATAACCATGAGAACTGGGAACTGACTTAAATATTATGTATATCTTTGATATAAGTCGCATGCCTTTTCACACATCTTTTTTGAAAATTGTAACTTATTTTAGCGTCTTAATGGCTGAACCGATCGTGCTGAAGTTTTGAAATTTCAAACCGAAAAAAATGTGGACATTTTTTTTAGAAACTTTAATTTTACAATTATGAAGAGAAGAAAGGCAACTTAAAGAGCAACATTTGAACGCGAAATTTCTTATTAGTTTAATAGAAAGAACAAATGAGACACAATAATTTCGCTTTTTGTTGGTATTTTCACAAAGAAATGTATAATTTAATTATTAAAATGTAAATAATAAATGTTTATATTCGAATAAATGAAATAGTTGCTGATGTTTATAAATATTTGATAAACACATTTATTCAAATGACAAATTTTGTGGAAATTCTCAGATTTAAACTTTAAAGATTTACAATGTCGGGATTTAGATTTATATTTAGTTTTCAAAAATTTGGAACGTTTTAATATTAAGGCTTATCAGCAACTGTTTTGATTTCCGTGACGTCATATAAGTCTAATCCTTCATGGGTTATCTTGAATTTAATTTTTTAAACAATTTTTTGGTTGAATTTTTTAAAATTTTATTAATTGGATACAATTGATACAGAAAAATTCTGATTTGCAATTCTTGTCATCGTTTCCATCTTCTTCCTTTTTTTCTTTTCCTTCTGTTGACTGTCCCTGATTCTGATAATTTTGAAAAAAAGTTAAAATTTGTCGAAACTAGTATTTTTGAGACATTGTAATTATTTGAGTGAATTCTGTTTTTCAGTATTGCTGTATCTTGAGTTTTCTGGTTTCAGTTAGCTAAGGAATTGAGCCTTTGCCACAAACTTACTATTAACTTTGAGAAAACTAATGCAATCTTATTTTCAAATTCTCTAAATGCATAAAACGACTATCCCGATGTTTTCTTTAAACTAGGAGAATCTACACGAAAAATTGAACGCATAAAAAACAGATTCAGCTAGATTCTTGGGAATATGACTTTGAAACCATGCAACTACTTTATTACTCCTTTTTCCACTTTCATTTGGAATTTAGTTCAACATTTTTAATTCTATACTTCTAACAAAAATATTGATAAGATAGAATCATTGCAAAAGAAAGCCATTCGCCTATTGATGGGGTTACCTACAGAGAAGTCACACAGCGGAAGTTTTTTGGGCTTTGAACATACTCCCCTTCAGAAAATTAGGAATTTTTATGTTATAACATTTTTATTTTTATTTAAAGGAGACCAATTCCCCCAACATTTACTATCTATCTATCTATCTATCTATCTATCTATCTAACTATCTATCTATCTATCTATCTATCTATCTATCTATTTATCTATCTATCTATCTATCTATCTATATATCTATCTATCTATCTATCTATCTATCTATCTATCTATTTATCTAGCTATCTATCTATCTATGTATCTATCTATCTATCTATCTATCTATTTATCCATCTATCTATCTATATATCTATATATGTATCTATGTGATTTTTGTTTTGATTTTCATGAATAATTTCTAATTAAAGTCTAGAATTATTATGGTTTTACCACGCGAAATAAAAGTTTAATTAATTTTATTGATTTAACTTAATTATAGTGGACCAGCACACTTTATAACATAACCAAGTACAGCTAGGGATGGGAGTTATTTTTAGAAATTTATCAAATAGTTGTAATTTTTTCGTTTTATTTTTGATTTCAATCAATTTTCATCGATCTGATAATGTTTAATTAAGTAATTTATAGCTCTGTAGTTCTTTAAATAATATTTGTTTTTCATAATTTTTCTTGCGTTATCTCCAAAGAGAAAAAAATATATATTAGAGCGGAATTTAGACAATCCCTCGGTATGAATTTTGTCAGTCCCTTTCAGCCTGAAAGGGAGTTCAAAGTGTACAAATCATGTAAATGTTAACAAATTATATGCAGTAGAGTACATACAGTATGTTTCAATTTCGAATTTTTTAAGGTGTTAAATAAACTTTATAAAATGAATTAGCTGAAAAAAAAACATCATTCGATTTATAGTTATAACGGAAAATCATCGTTTGTAAAGTGAAAGGCAAAGAGTGAAATGATCATTGGTCAATTATGAAACCTATTTCATAATTTCGTTTTCTTTTAGTATTAATTTTAGATTTTCTATAAAATGATGTTCCAGGGCCCAAATATGTGTAGTACACCTGCAGTATGGAAACAGTACAACAAAATGGCCGTTTTACACTTTATTCTAGAAAATTCCCCTCTAATATATATTCTATTCTCTTTGGTTATCTCTCTTTATTTACAAATAAATTAAATATAATGTTTTTTTTCCAATTTCTAAAAAAGAAATTGAGTCTGCCACAAACTCAAATTTGTATAATACCTCTGTCTTTACAACCTGATGGTTTAAACCTTTGAATTTTAAAAAATTTAGATTATTTGATCTAACACACTTCATAGTTTGAAATATCCAAGGTCTACGACCATGATTTCCTAACAGAGGGAGTAGAAAATCAGAGTTTTAACACTTTTTTACTTTTAATACTTTTCTTTTTCTTACTTTTTAATTTCCCTCCAAAAGTATTTGTATCTTTTTTTCCTCTGTTTTGTTAAGTAAATATATACGTAAGTTCAAATAAATGTTATAATGCCCATATCTAATTTTATTAATCTGGTTTATACAAAATAAAAGAGAACATAACTTAATATCATAATTACAGAAAACCACGTGAAGATGTAATAAAATAAATAAAAGTTATTAAAAATGAAAATATACGATTGAAAGTGAAGACAATGGAAAAAGTGAAGGTGAAGAGAAAGTGAAAAAGAGAAAATGGAAACACTAGATCGAGGTTTTGCACTTTCATCCCAATTCAAGGTAAAAGTAGGAAAAAATGATGTTTAGAAAGGAATTAGAAAAAACTAGAAATTAAAAACCGATTCAGAGCGGGACATTTTCAATTGGACTGAATGAGTTATACTTATTAAATAGTTTTTTATTTAAGAGGGAGAAGGCAATCAATGCATTGTCCAATCGAATCCATAAAATTTTGGATTGAAGATCGGATTAAATTGGGACTGTTAGCAAGATTTCAAATGCATGACCCCTTCATGCAACAAAAGCAATACCCCAATAACATCGTTACCCTTGAAAGCTTTGTCTGATCAAAAATGAATTAGATTATTAGATGTTCAGGCTTTTGTTCCTTTAAACTGTTTAATTTTATCTATAGTTTCTCGTGAAAAGTAACTTGCGCATTTCTTGCTTGTAATAAACAACGGGGCTATTATCAGAATTAGCCACCTTTTGATTAAAAAAAGCTTTATCTTCCACATTTTTGACCAGATTAAGGTTTCAAAGGTACCATTGTAAATCAGGCATTGCTTTCTATGCATGGAAGGTCCATTAAAAGCATATGCTCACAGTCCCTTTAACCAATTTCTCAATTATCAAACTCTTTAAGTCGTCAGGTAATCTATTCATGATGAGAGAATGAAATCATTTTAAAAAGTTTCTAATTCTGAAACAAGGTTAAGAAGATAGATAAATGGGGGTATGAGAAAACTAGCGTATTAAAGAAAGATTCAATTTTAAGCAACGTCAGGGGAATAAACTTTATAAAAAGGAGAAAATAAAGGATAGAAAACAAAACCAAAAATGAAAAGGATTAAAGACAAGAATTTAGAAACTTAAAAGGGGATAGTGTCAGAAAGTTTGAGTGGGTAGGATAGAAAATATGAAGATGATGAATGAAGAATATAGATTTTTATCATTGATGAACACCACTTCAAAGTATCTAATGAGTCGGGCCAAACATCTTCTTAATAGCGTAACAAAAGATGCGCATTTTTCAACTTCTTGCACAGAAATACCTACGCACGAAGAGATGGATACGAATGGATGGATACAAATAGGATAGGACGGATGGTTGGATGGATGGTGGGGATTAGATTGATTGGTTTATTTATGTTTGGAGATTGGATAAAGAATATACATATTTCTAGGATTTGCTCCGGAAACCCGTAGAATCAACACGACCCTCTGTTTATAATCAGCGGCCGCAGCCGAATCGTCTGGTGGCCGGAAGCCGGACGAATAGTCCGAAGGGTGTAGATGAGGACCGGAGTGGGCCGGGTTGGCGGGTTTATGGATCAAGGCTCCGAAGTCCGGAGCAACGAGTGAGTACTCCTCCCGGGATTACAAGGTAACATCTTAAACATTTCCAACGGATTTTTTTCTCATTTTAATTCTTGTTTCAGACAAGGTTCTGACTGGGATCCCTCATACGGGTTCCTTTCCCCGCAGCTTGGAACCAGGAACCAAGCCCAGCAGCGCAGATGGAACCAGTCTAATATCCCTAGGAACGTTAATTCCGCAACCAGGAACGCTCCCGTGACAGCTAGGAATGGTTCCCCGTTAGCCAGGAACTCTCCCGTAAACATTCCAGGTTCCAAGCAAAGTGTGCTAGCACCTAAATCTGAACAAGTGAGTTCTAGGAACGGTTCAATATGTTCCGGGAAGAGTGTAGTGAGTAGTGGGAACCCTGTTATATCAACAAGGAACGCTATTTACGGACGGAACGTATCCAGCAGTGGCTGGAATAGTCCTGCAGGGTTCAGGGAACGCTCTGACAGATTCCAGAGTCAGGATGAAACCCCACCTTCTTCAGTAACATCTGCATGGAACACAAGACAACCCGTTTCAGGTGAGATCCGAATTTTTAAAGAGAAACTTAAAAAAAAATTAACTTTTGTGAAAAATAATATTATTATTGTTATTATTATAATTATCATTATTATCACCAATGTTAGTGTTATAATTACAATTATTATTATTATTATTACTATATATTGTTATTATTATTCTCATTGTTGTTATCATGATTATTTTTATTATAGTTATCATTATTATTATTGCTATATAATTACAATTATTAATTTTCAGCACTGCATGGACCAAGAATGCGTTGGATGAAGGAGAGATGTTGTTAGAGGGGTAACGTCAAAACATACTAGTGGAAATAGAGGGGTCGGAAGGGGAAAAAATGAAAAGGAAGAGGAAAGGAAGAGGAAAGGAGAGGGAAAAGAAGAGGAAAGGAGAGGGAAAAGAAGGGAAAATGAAAGGAAAAGGAAGGCAAAAGAAAGAGGAAAGTGAAAGGTAAAAAGAAGGGGAATTTGAAGGGAAAGGAGTGGGAAAGGAAGAGGAAAGGAAGGGGAAAGGAAAAGGAATGGAAGGGGAAAGGAAGAGGAAAGGAAGGGGAAAGAAAGGGGAATGGAAGGTGAAAGAAAGGGGAAAGGAAGGTAAAAGGAAGGAGAAAGGATGAGGAAAGGAAGGGGAAAGGAACGGGAAAGGAAGTAGAAAGCAATAGGAATAGGAAAGGGAAAGGAAGGGGAAAGATTTGGATTATCAATAATGAAAGGGAAGGGAAAAATGAGGGGAAAAGATGGAGGAAATGGACAGGGAAGGGGTAAAAATGGTGACAATGGTAGAAATGGATAAGGAAAGAGTAGGAAAGAGAAGGGAAAACGAAATGTATTTTGATGAAGATGTTTTGCAGGAAATAAAACAAGAGAATACATATCAATCTATCAATTCATCAAACTCTCCTGCCAGACGATCCAACCTTCAATCCTCTCTCTCCCGTCGCCCGGACCTAGAATCCTCCTCCAGATCGTCCAGTCTGACCAGCGGACGATTTACCCCCAGCAGGACTATACTGCCGGTTAACAAGGACTACACTAGTCCAATCAGATCCGGATCTACCCTGACTAGAGACTACTCTAGCCTGAGTAAAGACTACTCAAGTCTAAAAAGTGACTACGCAAGTGATACCCGTGACTATCTAACTCCTATAAAATTAAAACCAAACCCAGGTTTGGAAACTCCAAACAAGAAAGTGTATTCGAGCCCGGATCGATACGAAATAGTGTCGCCACATAAATACGAGGATATTTCGAACCCCAGCTATAGTTCTCCAACCAAGTTCGAACGAGTTGAATCGATTAATAATCTAGATTTTAGTAAATCAGAATCCTACGAGTTTATCCAAAGTTCTGCGGCGGAGGAAAAACTACGCAATAAACTTGAGGCGGAAGATAGTGTAGACTCGAGCAGTGGGGTGGAGAGGGCGGATCAGCTGTCCCGTGCCAGAAACTACATTGGATCCAGGAATGGCGTACTGGAAACTAATCCAGAAACAAAATGGTAAGATTTCTTACTTATACATTTTTCACAGCAGGGTCCGTATATACCGTATATATGTACAGGGTGTCAGGGTACAGGGTACGATTCTGACTTGAACCAAAAAAATATTACAAAAAAATTATTTTAAAGGGATAATCACTATAATTTCATATCCCAATTTTGTTATCAAAAAATGTATTATTTCCAATTGTCATTTCTCTATAAAAAGAGATGTGGATTAATAATTTTTTTATTAAAATTTGTTAAAAATTATTTTACCGATGTGAAAAGTACTTGACAACTTCTAAATGGAGGGTTACTAAAAATTACTTCTTCATCGACGGTCCTCCCTCTAAGGAGATTCTCAACGTTATTCTGATAAAGATTTTACATTTATTTTATTTTATAGTTTGGAAAATAATGTTATTTTGAGACAAAGAAATCAGGAGAGAAGTCGAGATTTATACAGGAATATTCATTCAGTCATTTTTTTACTCATTCAGTCATTTACTTATCCATTCTGTCATTTATTTATTCATTCAGTCATTTATTTATTCATCCTGTCATTTATTTATTCATTCAGTCATTTATTTATTCATCCTGTCATTTATTTATATAAAGCAATGTTCTCTAATCTAGATATGGATTGACAAAACGATCTGCTACACAGCTAGAGATGAATCGGAACCAACAGGTACAGTGTGTCCCAAAAAACATGAGGATTTATATAAGAAATTTGAAAAATCCATTTATTTATTACGAAACCCACTTATTTAGCAAAAAATGTGAAAAAAAACTAAATTTCGCGAAATATGACAATTGACACATTTTTGAAAAGCTCATGACCCAGAGGATTTGAAAATGCAAAAATATTTTCAAAACTTGCAAATCCCATTAAAAACGTCTGTGCAAACATCTATGCAAAATGTTTTTGCAAAAATATTGCAATTTGCGCCCTTCTGTTTTCAAAGATCTATAAAATAATGAAATAAAATTATTGGAAGTAGGTCCAAATATAGATTTTGTCTAGTATTGGTAAAATAGTGCATTCAGGCAGTTTTCAGGCAGTTTTAGCCTAAACAGGGAGGCATGTTTCATGTTAATTGAAACACACTGATCCGTATTTTGACTTTTGTCCCAAATATTCATTTTCTAATTGTCGTTGTTAGAATTTTGCTGTGCAATCCTATTTGTATTTGTTTTGGGCATTTTTGAGTTCATGTGCTTTTTATTTCTAATTTTGTATTTAATCTTTAAAAAGACAATTGTAGAATTTATTTTCGCCATAAATGTCCAGCGACCCGATCTATTTTTGTCGTATTTTATTTAATAACAAAATGATAAAATTGAGTAATGGACTTTATCCGAACATTGTCCAATCTCTGGTTTTCAAAACTGATTTAAAATCAATTGAAAATCTCTTTATGCAGGATCCTCTGGACAAAAGGGCAGAGATAGGAAAATTGGGAAATTCTGGAGCAGAGTTCGGAAACATAGGAAACCATGCAAGAATACCCAGAGTAGCAGAGTCTAGAATACCAAGGAAAATTAATATCCAATTACATTAAATTTATTTTTAAGTGTTTTTTTTTAAAAAACCACCCAGTAAGTTTGCTCACCTTTTATTCTTTTAACTTGTTTGATTAAGTTTTTAGGTCAAACTTCCGCATAATTACATTATTTATCATACTCACCTTTCCAATTCTTTGTGGTGAAAATATAAAACTTTTGTTGAAAACTTCGCAAACTTTGGTCAAAATTTCTTTCGTGGATTTTCTTTTTATTTCCCATTTATATTTGATTAGCATATTATATTCAAAATCTAGACTTCAGAACATCGGCCAGAGGTCAGCTAACCTCAACTCTGTTGGCGAGAGGTCAGAGGATTCTTCAAACTCTGATCCCCTAAATTTGACTCTAAAAAAGGGAATGCTCTGGTCTCAAAGAAAGAGGCTTTTTTCAAGGTAAAAATCGTATAAAGATGGGTTTTCACCAAAGATGTGACTTTAAAAAAGAACCACTAATAACTAATCTCTGTACTGTACACAACAACAATTTGAATTTTAAATTTAAATAAAACAACTTTTTAATGCTTATTCATTTATGAAAAACTTATAAAATCCTTCTGTTGCAAAGGTGCGCTGACTGCAACATGCAATATTCTTGTATATATCCCATAGATCCAAACTGCCATTAAAGGTTGCTTCAGTTTTCAAGACTTAGTCTAACTTGAAGTGTCGCAATGCCTGAGCCTTTTATATTATCTTACTAACTGACTTTCACTTTCTGTAGCCCAAGACACGTACATTTCAAAAACGAACTAAAAAACAACTACTTCTAGCTTTAAGGAGGTAATTGACAAAATACTTGAAATCTACGGACCACTGTGAAAATGATTGCGTTGTACACTGTAAGGCGTACATAAATATTTAATGAAAATGATTGTGTTGTACACTGTAAGGCGTACATAAATATTTAATGAAAAATGAGAATCCAAATCTATTCTAGGATGCACCAATGCACTTGAAGCGAATATATGATAGACATTAGGTAGAAACTAATCATACATAAAGTAGTCACGCAAACAGACACATAGGCAGACATACAGACAGATAGGCAGACATACAGACACAAGGGAGACAGGGAGATAGATAGATAGATAGACAGATAGACTGATATAAAGACAGACAGATTAGCCTGATAGACAGATTAGATAGATTTGACAGATTGGACAGATAGACAGGTTGGCTTGGACAGATAGACAGATTTGACAGATAGACAGATTGAACAGATAGCCAGATTAGATATAAAGACAGATAGACATATCATACAGATTAGACAGATAGACGGATTATATATAAAGACAGATAGACAGATTATATATATGGACAGATGTGTAGATTATACAGATAGACAGATTAGATAGATTATATTTACAGCTAGACATAGGGACAGATTAGACAAATAGACAAATAGACAGCTAGATAGACAGATTAGACAGATATACAGATAGATTGATAAAAAGATAGATAAATCTACAGATTGATGGATAGAAGGATATACTAATAGATATATATATAGATAGACATGCAGATATATAGATAGCCAAGTGGATAAATAGACAGATAGACATATATTCGATACACAGATGGATAGATAGAAATATAGATAAATATATAGATTACCGGTATCTCTGATATAATTCATAAACATAGAATCAAACTATAAAAACATATAAAATTAATCAAAAATTTTGTTCTCTAAAGAGTCTATCGCCGTAGTTTCAGATAAAAGTTTAAAGGCTGCACTGTTGTAACTTGTAAATGGGCATATGCCCCTCTTGAAATAGAAAATCATTTGAATTTACAAGAACAGTCCCTTTAAGAACTTCAATATTTTTAAATTTAAATAAAAAAGAATAAGGTCGAGACGGTCGTGGGTTTGATTATTGGTTGATATCAATAATTTAGTTAAAATACAATCTATAATTCCAGGATTCAGAATCAATTTATTTCTATTTTTAGATTTGCGATATTTTATATTTTTCTCTATTGTTTCATGATTAGGAATTTGATACAGGGGGTGTCGCAATAAACTTTCATGCGAAACAATTTACGTTAAAATAAAGATCTATCTAATGTCTCTGTTGCATTGTAAACATTATATTTAAACATAAAAATACTTTTTCATTATCTTTAATATACAATAAACAAGGGGACACCCTGTTGCATTGATCAATTGTCAAGGCTTGGGCGTTATTGCGGTATTTTTATCAAATTCACAAAAATGCAAAATATTTATTAAAAACATGAATCAACCCTTTCATGACGTTAATTTTATATCTGGGGTTGGAGCAGATCTTTTAAGATAACAATCGGATAATTACAATGTGCTTAACCATATGTGTGTGGGTGGGGGTATATATGGGGTTGGAGCAGATCTTTTAAGATAACAATCGGATAATTACAATGTGCTTAACCATATGTGTGTGGGTGGGGGTATATATGGGGTTGGAGCAGATCATACGAGGATATTTCGA